>NW_027680029.1:0-7509 GCF_054177405.1 Leptonychotes weddellii
CTCTCATGGTTCGTCCACCCCTCCGATTTCCCCCGCTTCATTCCTCCCCTCCCGCTACCTTCTTCTTCTTCTTTTTTTTTCTTAACATATCTTGCATTATTTGTCTCAGAGGTACAGATCTGAGACTCAACAGTCCTGCACAATTCACAGCGCTTAACAGAGCACGTACCCTCCCCAGTGTCTATCACCCAGTCACCCCCCACTGCATATTCTTGCCTTCTTTGTTGTAGATTAGTTGACCTTATAAGCATGGTTTTATTCCTGGGCTCTCTGTCTTCTGTTGATCTGTTTTGTGTCATTACTATAGTATTTTGAGTACTAGCTTTATAGCATGTATGGCTTGAAATCTGAGATTGTGATACCTTCAGCTTTGTTCTGCTTCTTCAAAATTGCTTTGGCTATTTGGAGTCCTTTGTGGTTCCATACAGATTTAAGATTATTTGTTCTAGTTCTGTGGAAAATACTATTGGTATTTTGATAGGGATTGCATTGAATCTGTGGATTGCTTTGAATAGAATGGACATTTTAAGTGTTAATTCTTCTAATCCATGAACGTTGGTAGTATTTATATCATAAATAGCATTACAGAGTAAAAATGGATTTTTTTTTTTTAAGATTTTATTTATTTATTTGACAGAGAAGAGTTAGCGAGAGCAGGAACACAAGCAGGGGGAGTGGGAGAGGGAGAAGCAGGCTTCCCGCCGAGCAGGGAGCCTGATGTGGGGCTCGATCCCATGACCCTGGGATCATGACCTGAGCCGAAGGCAAATGCTTAATGGCTGAGCCACCCAGGTGCCCCCAAAATGGATGTATTTTTTTTTTTTTTTAAAGATTTATTTATTTGAGAGAGAGAATGAGAGAGAGCACATGAGAAGGGGGAGGGTCAGAGGCAGAAGCAGACTCCCTGCCGAGCAGGGAGCCCGATGCGGGACTCGATCCAGGGACTCCAGGATCATGACCTGAGCCGAAGGCAGTCACTTAACCAACTGAGCCACCCAGGCACCCAAAATGGATGTACTTTTAAAGGAAAAATAATCAGAAGTTGCACATTTGCATGTATTTTGAAATTTTGAAGTTATATCCCAAAACATTGAAGTTTTGCATTATAAAGGTTCTGAATGTAAGGGAGAAGCTAGAGAAGGTTTAATTATTTCAAGTGATTGGTTCACAAATGCTATATTGCTTGGGTTTCTTTCTCTGCTAAGAAAGGCCAGTACAGCGCAAAACATGTGCTTCATTTTGAAATGTTTTCTAAGCAATGATTATTAATAAATATTCTAGATGTGCTAAGAGAAATGATTGACCTTTCTGTTTGTATCCAACAGTGAACAGGAGCATATATTTGCAGTGACTGGCTGGGATTGATGATACATTTTATTACTGTGTTAGAGTTTTCCTGTGTGCTAAATAAGAGCCTTTTTAAATAAGAGTTGATACCTGGGTAGCTAGGAGAACATCTCTGTTAAGTGGTGCACACAGCATAGGTATGTTTGTGCCAAGTGCCATGTTTGAGCTGACCTAACATGAGCAAATCCTACAATGACATGTGATTGCCAAGGATTTGGGAGGTTTAGAGTCGAGCTAGAGCATAGAGCATTTCCCCTGGCCCCGGGAGATGGAGCCCAGACCCTACATTTTCTTGATTTTTCCCATTTTCAGCCTTTACTCTACACTTAGCTGATGAAGCGGCAGATGGTCTGGGTTCTAATTTCATTATGTTGAATAGGTTGAGCCAACTACTCCTATGAAATAACTGTGTAAGTGAAAAAATCAAATATCATTTTTTTGAATTGCAAGAAATGGCCATAAACCTTGTGTTTTACCTCTTAATAATCTATTTTTAATCTTAATGGAATTCTGATGGAATTGACCACTGGTTTTAGAAAGTTTGAAAACTTTAGTAACTTCAGTGGGTAAAAGAGTTCTTATATCTGTGATCTAATAGAGCTGTAGAATATAATACTAAAATGTAAGCTCCAAAAGGGAGAAACTTTGCCCTGTTGACTGTTCTCCCAGTATCTTGAATAGTGCCTGGCACATAGTAGGAGCTTATCTGCTCAGAATAGTCAAGTCTGTACGTGTTTGATAATTGTATTTAATAATTTTGTGCACTTCAATATTAACAGGAAATCATGACTCTCAAGACAAATGAGCTATTCCAGACAATGCAGAGAGCACAGGAGCTAGCACAGAGGCTGAAACAAGAACAGAGGATCCGAGAATTGGCTCAAAAGGGACATGACACTTCTGGATTGATTAAAAATCTTGGCGGTAAGCATTTCACTAGAATTTTACTTATAATATCTTTTGAAGAGATTTTAAATAACTGCCTATTTTTAATACCTTTAACACACCTATTGACTAAATATTGTTTAAGGAATTTCAGATCTTGAACTAAGGTAACTTTATAATGCTTATTTTATTTGGGAAATTGCCTTAAGAGTAGAACTAAATAATGTTACACTTTCCAGTAATCTTTTATGATGTAGGAAAGATGTTAGGGTTCGAAGCCGACAGCCAAGGAAGAATTCTTGGAGCTATCTTTGGTGCAAAAAGGTGGTTTTATGAAAGCACGGAGACAGGACCCCTGGGCAGAAAGAGCTGCACTAGGGTCATGAGGATTGGCCCATTACATACTTTCAAGTTGTGAGGGGTTAGGGATAGTGTAAGTTTCTAAGGAACTTGGAAGCAAGGTTTCCAGGACCTTGAGGGGGCTAGCTATTGTTGGGAAAAGGTCACTTATTATTGTCTAATAAAACCTTAGTCATGAGACCCTTCAGATATATATCAGTGGGTCTTATGATTGGGGGATGATTGCCAGCCTATATTTGGGGGCAGGCGAGTAGAGATAAAGGAAGTTTCCAGAGGAATTTTTTTATGTTAACGTAGACTTACAGGATCGTGGGGGTCGGGCTAAGATTGCCTTTTGCCCTTAGCAAAGTGTCAGCATCCAGGCATTTGAGTTCCTAGAGGAATGTCACTGCCTATTTCAAGGACTTGTCAATGGGCTGTGAGTAGTAAGGAAATTTAATAATTTTTTTCTGCCTTTGTTTCCAACATCATTTTACATAAATTTTCTTAATGTTTTGCTCACAGTAGGTAAAAGGTATACTTTTTTTACCCAATTTTTCTGGAGAAATCTATGAAGTGATCTCCCTATATTCAATAAGGGATAAAAATGCAGATCACTTTTTGTAAGAAAATTTAGGATAGCCCTTTTACATTTTTATTGCAGTGTTCACACTTACTAATTGCACTACAAATCTTGCGTGTATTTAGTTGCTGCTACACATACTTTCTGTTAATTTCCTGAACTGTCATTATGTTGGATAATATAGTTCTCTTGCCAGTTGATAAAAGTGGAATATAATGCATCTACTAACAACATTTCAAATTTAGGACATGGCTTGGATGATGTCAGTGGTAAAAAGAATACATGTATCAGTTCTACAACCTCTCCCAAAAAGGATACTGCTGTACAAACAGGTATTTGTTTAAAAGTTGTGATTTGGTTTAAAATTTACTTAAAATTAATGTCACAGAATTAAGCTCAATTTAGAATTGAGCTGTTTAAAAATGAAAAGAAATTCACCAAAGTTTTCAGTAAGGATTAGAAAATAAAGGGATTTCTTGATTTTTAATTTCTCTGTAACAGCTTTATTGAGGTTTAATTCACATAGCATAAAGTTATTAACCCTTTTAAAGGTTACAGTGAAGTGTTTTGGGTTTTTTTTCCTTCAAGTTTTTATTTAAATTCTAGTTAACATATATGGTGAAATTGTTTCAGATGTAGAATTTAGTGATTCATCACTTACATATAATACCCAGTGCACATCACAAGTGCCCTCCTAAATACCCATCACCCATTTAGCCCATTCCCCCACTCACCTCCCTCTATAACCCCTCAGTTTGTTCCTTTTTTTTTTTTTTTTTCCTTATTTATTTGAGAGGGGGAGAGCGAGAGAGAGAGCAGAAGCAGAAGGGAGGAGCAGAGGGAGAGGGAGAAGCAGACTCCCTGCTCAGCAGGGAGCCTGATGTCAGGCTTGATCCCAGGACCCTGAGATCATGACCTGAGCTGAAGGTAGACATTTAACCGACTGAGCCACCCAGGTGCCCCAATACCTTCTAGTTCTATCCACATCATTGCAAATGGCAAGATTTCATTCTTTTTGATGGCTGAGTAATATACCATCTTCTTTATCCATTCATCAGTTGATGGACATTTGGGCTCATTCCGTATTTTGGCTATTGTTGATAATACTGCTATAAGCATCGGGGTGCATGCACCCCTTTGAATCAGTAGTTTTGTGTCCTTTGGGTAAATACCTAGTAGTGCAGTTGCTTGGTCATAGGGTAGTTCTATTTTTAACTATTTGAGGGAACCCCCCCACCAACAGTTTTCCATAGTGGCTGCATCAGTTTGTATTCTCATCAACAGTGTAAGAGGGTTCCCCTTTCTCCACATATTTGCCAACATCTGTTGTTTGCTATTAATTTTAGCCATTTGGACAGGTTTGAGGTGGTATCTCATTATGGTTTTGATTTGTGTTTTCTTTTTTTTTTTTAAAGATTTTATTTATTTATTTGAGAGAGAGTGAGAGAGAGAAAGAGCACAAGAGTGGGGAGCAGGAGAGGGAGAAGCAGACTCCCTGCCGAGCAGGGAGCCCGATGCGGGACTCGATCCCGGGACTCCAGGATCATGACCTGAGCCGAAGGCAGTCGCTTAACCAACTGAGCCACCCAGGCGCCCTGATTTGTGTTTTCTTGATAATGAGTGAAGTTGAGCATCTTTTCATGTGCCTATTAGGCATCTGTATGTCTTCTTTGGAAAACGTCTGTTTGTGTCTTCTGCCCATTTCTTTTCTTTTCTTTTTTTTTTTTTTTAAGATTTTTAAATTTATTTGACAGAGCACAAGCAGGGGGAACGGCAGGGAGAGGGAAAGGGAGAAGCAGGTTCCCTGCTGAGCAGAGAGCCTGACGCAGGGCTCGATCCCACGACCCCGGGATCATGACTTGAGCTGAAGGCAAACACTTAAGCTACTGAGCCACCCAGGCACCGCTTCTGCCCATTTCTTAACTGGATTATTCATTTTTTGGGTGTTGAGTTTGATAAGTTCTTTACAGATTTTGGATACTAACCCTTTTTCAGAGACATCATTTGCAAATATCTTCTCCTGTTCTGTAGGTTTTCTTTTAGTTTTGTTGATTATTTTCTTCACTGTGCAGAAGCTTTCTATCTTGATGAAGTCCCAGTAGTTCGTTTCTGTTGCTTTTGTTTCCCTTCCCTCTAGAGACGTGTCTAGTAAGTTGCTATGGCTGATGTCAAAGAGGTTGCTGCCTGTGTTCTCCTCTAGGATTTTGATGGATTCCTGTCTCACATTTAGGTCTTTCATCCATTTTAAGTCTATTTTTGTGAATGGTGTATGAAAGTGGTCTAGTTTCATTCTTCTGCATGTTGCTGTCCAGTTTTCCCAACACCATTTGTTGAAGAGACTGTGTTTTTCCCACTGGATATTTTTTCCTGCTTTGTGGAAGATTAGTTGACCATAGATTTCCTCAGATCCGTTTCTGGGCTCTTTATTTTGTTCCATTGATCTATGTGTCTGTTTTTGTGCCAGTACCATACTGTCTTGATGATTACAGCTTTGTAATAGAGCTGGAAGTCTGGAATTGTGATGCCGCCAGCTTTGGTTTTCTTTTTCAAGATTGCTTTGGGTATTTGGGGTCTTCTCTGGTTCCATACAAATTTTAGGATTATTTGTTCCAGCTCTGTGAAAAAAGTTGATGGTATTTTGATAGAGATGGCCTTGAATGTGTAGATTGCTCTAGGGAGCATATATTTGTTCTTCCAGGCCACAAGCATGGAATGTTTTCCATTTCTTTGTGTCTTCCTCAATTTCTTTCATGAGTGTTCTATAGTTTTCTGAGTACAGATCCTTTACCTCTTTGGTTAGGTTTATTCCTAGGTATCTTACAGTTTTTGGTGCAATTGTAAATGGGATCGACTCCTTAATTTCTCTTTCTTCTGCCTCATTGTTAGGATATAGAAATACAACTGATTTCTGTGCATTGATTTTATATCCTGCCACTTTGCTGAATTCCTGTATGAGTTCTAGCAATTTTGGGGTGGAGTCTTTTGGGTTTTCTACATAGAGTATCATGTTATCTGCGAAGAGTGAGAGTTTGACTTCTTCTTTGCGGATTTGGATGCCTTTTATTTCTTTTTGGTGTCTGATTGCCGAGGCTAGGACTTCTCGTACTATGTTGAACAACAGTGGTGATAGTGGACATCCCTGCCGTGTTCCTGACCTTAGGGGGGAAAGCTCTCAGTTTTCCCCCATTGAGAATGATATTTGCTGTGGGTTTTTCATAGATGGCTTTTATGATATTGAGGTATGTTCCCTCTATCCCTACACTGTGAAGAGTTTTAACCAAGAAAGGATGCTGTACTTTGTCAGATGCTTTTTCTGCATCAATTGAGAGGATCATATGGTTCTTAACCTTTCTTTTGTTAATGTGGTGTATCATGTTGATTCATTTGTGAATCATCCCTACAGCCCAGGAATAAATCCCAGTTGATCGTGGTGAATAATTCTTTTAATGTACTGTTGTATTTGATTTGCTAGTATCTTGAGAATTTTTACATCCATGTTCATCAGGTATATTGGCCTATAATTCTCCTTTTTGGTGGGGTCTTTGGTTTTGGAATCAAGGTAATGCTGGCCTCATAGAATGAGTTTGGAAGTTTTCCTTTCATTTCTCTTTTTTTTTGGAACTGTTTGAGAAGAATATGTATTAACTTTTCTTTAAATGTCTGGTAGAATTCCCCTGGGAAGGCATCTGGCCCTGGTCTTTTGTATTTGGGAGATTATTAGATTACTGATTCAGTTTCTTTGCTGGTTATGGGTCTGTTCAAATTTTTTTCTTCCTGTTTCAGTTTTGGCAGTTTGTATGTTTCTAAGAATTTATCCATTTCTTCCAGATGCTTATTTTGTTGGCATATGATTTTTCATAATAGTCTCTTACAATTGTATTTCTGTGGTGTTGGTTGTGATCTCTCTTCTTTCATTGGTTTTATTTATTTGGGTCCTCTCTCGTTTCATTTTGATAAGTCTGGCTAGGAGTTTATCAGTTTTATTCTTTCAAAGAAACAGATTTTAGTTTCATTGATCTGTTCTAGTTTTTTTATTTCTGCTCTAATCTTTATTATTCCCTTTTTTCTGCTGGCTTTAGGCTTTATTTGCTATTCCTTTTCTAGCTCCTTTAGGTGTAAGGTTAGTTTGTATATTTGAGATTTTTCTTGCTGCTTCTTCTTTTTTTTTTTTTTAATTCTTATGTTAATCCCCATACATTACATCATTAGTTTTAGATGAAGTGTTCCATGATTCATTGTTTGTGCATAACACCCAGTGCTCCATGCAGAATGTGCCCTCCTCAATACCCACCACCAGGCTAACCCATCCTCCCACCCCCCTCCCCTCTAGAACCCTGTTTGTTTTTCAGAGTCCA
>NW_027680030.1:0-376 GCF_054177405.1 Leptonychotes weddellii
AGAGAATGAGAGAGAGCACATGAGAGGGGGGAGGGCCAGAGGGAGAAGCAGACTCCCTGCCGAGCAGGGAGCCCGATGCGGGACTCGATCCCGGGACTCCAGGATCATGACCTGAGCCGAAGGCAGTCGCTTAACCAACTGAGCCACCCAGGCGCCCCAGAAAGATTTTAAGACTGGTACAGTATACATCTGTATCTCCTTCACTTAGCAATATATTGCCACCTTTGTGCTCTTTCTTGCTCCCTCACAAATGCAGGCACACCTAATGTATGTAAACACACATTTGTTCTTTGCTGTAGCAATTAAGATTAAGCTATGGAATTATGATAATTCAGCCATAAATATAAATACTTCAGGCAGTATCTTAAGAATAAGG
>NW_027680031.1:0-376 GCF_054177405.1 Leptonychotes weddellii
AAGAATGAAAATGGACCACTTTCTTACACCATATACAAAGGAAACGCAAAATGGATTAAAGAGCTAAATACAAGAACTGAAACCATAAAACTCCTAAAAGAAAACACAGGCAGTATACTCTTGGGCATTGGTCTTAGCAATATATATAAAATTTTATCTATCTCCACAGGCAAGGGACAACAAAAGTAAACAACTGAAACCAAATCAAACTGAAAAGCTTTTGTACAGCAAAGGAAACCAACAAAATGAAATGAAAAAGCAACCTACTGAATGGGAGAAGGTATTCGCCAATGATATACCCAATGAGGGGCTAACACCCAAAATATATAAAGAACCCATACAACTCAAAGCATAAAAACAAACAATCCAATTAAAA
>NW_027680032.1:0-376 GCF_054177405.1 Leptonychotes weddellii
CAATGACCCCCCCCCAAGTTTTCTCCCCTCCTGAAACAACAGATATCATTTCTTTTGTTGCAGCCCAGACTCCCAGAGGGTTTTCTGATAAAAAGCCACTTCTTCAAAACATCAAACCCAAGTCCTTTCAGGCAGCCACAGGGTCAGCCTTCCCTCCTGGGGGTGGAGACACCGGCTGGATGTCTAGGAGGGCCTGCCCGCCTGTCTGCCCAGCGGAGGGTCCACGCCAAGGCCGCGGGACCTGTGATCGTGTCCTGGCCTCCTTGATTCTGCCACGACACCACTGAGGGATGGCCGGCTGATCTCAGCTTGGTTACCACTAGCAGCGAGGGGCTCACTCCCCATCAGCGCAGGCTGATCCTGGGAGGACCCTTCC
>NW_027680033.1:0-376 GCF_054177405.1 Leptonychotes weddellii
CTGCCTGTACTTTGGTTCTCGTGCAGCCGAGCCTGGGGCCTGGGGCAGCTGGCCCGGGCTCTCATCATTCCCATCTCGACTTCCTAGGCGACCGGGGACCCCGGAGCCATGCTCTGGCTAGAAGAGATCCGCCAGGAGGTGGCTAGAGCCAACCAGGACACAGACGCTGCGCAGAGAAGTACATGGGCCTGGGGGCCCCGCAGGAGTCCAGGGGAGGGCTGGGGGGAGGGGTGTGGGCTCCACACTCAGCCCCTCTCCCTTTCAACCTCTGTGGGGAGGTGGGCCAGAATCAGAACAGGGCCTCACCGCTTGGCCTGGACGCTAGGTCTCCTAGCTGCAGCTGGGCAGGGAAGTCTCAGGGGCTGAGAGCCCACTC
>NW_027680034.1:0-376 GCF_054177405.1 Leptonychotes weddellii
GTGGGACTCGATCCCAGGACCCTGGGATCATGACCTGAGCCGAAGGCAGACGCTTAACCATCTGAGCCACCCAGGCGCCCCCAGATTGCTGGGGTTCTAATCCTAGAGCTACCACTTCCTGGTTTGAACACATTTGACTCCATTTCCTCATTTGTCATGGTAGCTTCTTATTACCACGATAGGGCCATTGTGATGAGTGAAAGAATTAATGTCCATGACATACCTAAACACGCCTCATAAATGTCAGTTACGATTACTATTTATCCCTAAATGTCCATAATATCTGTAAATATCAGCAATGATTACTACTAAGTGCGGGTAACTTTACATCTGGGAACTTTTGATATGTATCATCTGTAAGGGAAACATAGAGACA
>NW_027680035.1:0-376 GCF_054177405.1 Leptonychotes weddellii
AAAAAAAAGATTTTATTTATTTATTCATGAGAGACACAGAGAGAGAGAGGCAGAGGAAGAAGCAGGCTCCCAAGGAGCAGGGAGCCCGATGCAGGACTCGATCCCAGGACCCTGGGATCGTGACCTGAGCCGAAGGCAGATGCTTAACCATCTGAGCCACCCAGGCGTCCCAGGACTTTTTTTTTTTTTTTTTTTAAAGATTCTATTCATTTGACAGAGAGAGACACAGCGAGAGAGGGAACACAAGCAGGGGGAGTGGGAGAGTGAGAAGCAGGCCTCCCGCGGAACAGGGAGCCGGATGCGGGGCTCGATCCCAGGACCCTGGGATCATGACCTGAGCCGAAGGCAGACGCTTAACCATCTGAGCCACCCAGGC
>NW_027680036.1:0-376 GCF_054177405.1 Leptonychotes weddellii
CTTTTCTTCTCTGTAAAAATTCTGCTTTCATAAAGAAGTATGGCTCAGGCCATTTCAGACAAAAGATTAAGAAAATAAAAACATTTAGAGAGAAATACATTCCAGACTACAAATCCATGAACCTTTTTGGGACATTTTTGGTTTCTTAGTTCTGTCCCGTTTTTTGACATTACTCATTCTTTACCTCCCTCTCTTCTGTAAACTCCCACCCACCAAAATGTTTTCATGCAGGAACAGGAGATTTTTTCACTAAATCAGGGGTCTCCTGACAAAACTGAAAATAACATACATAACACAGGAGTTTCTTACTGAAAGGGTACTGACAATATTTCATATATCTTCTGCCCATATAGGTTAGGATTTATATCATACCATA
>NW_027680037.1:0-376 GCF_054177405.1 Leptonychotes weddellii
ATTAACTTCTGTTTCCTGCGATTATTTTCCATTTTTAAGAATGTCTTTTAACAGGGGCGCCTGGGTGGCTCAGTTGGTTAAGCGACTGCCTTCCGCTCAGGTCATGATCCTGGAGTCCCTAGATCGAGTCCCTGGATCGAGTCCCTGGATCGAGTCCCGCATCGGGCTCCCTGCTCTGCGGGGAGCCTGCTTCTCCCTCTGACCCTCCCCCCTCTCATGTGCTCTCTCTCTCTCATTCTCTGTGTCTCAAATAAATAAATAAAATCTTAAAAAAAAAAATGTCTTTTAACATTTCCCTAGTGAAGGAGTCTTGGTGGTAAGCAATCTTAGTCTTTGTTTTTCTAGGAGGAAGAGTTTTACTTAGTCTGTGGTTGTG
>NW_027680038.1:0-376 GCF_054177405.1 Leptonychotes weddellii
CATCTACTAGTTGTCTTGGGAATGTCACTGCACTTCTCTGACCTTCACTTTCTTCTTCTGAAAAGTAGGGTGGTTAAGAGGATAAACCTCATAGGGTTACTCTAAGAAATCATGGAGGAAACATGGCATAGGCTTATCTGGTGCCTGGCTCCATGGAAAAGGCTGCTGGACATGCTGGGCATCTTCATTGTTCATAGTTCTCTCTCTCCAGGGAAGAAGCTCTCAACATCAACCCTCACAGGCCTGTGGCCCTTCTGGGTTTACAAAAGGAAATGGAAAGTAGGCAGTTTTCCTATCTGCAAAGGACTTCAAGATTCCATCTAGCTGGTCCTGGTACTTGTCCTTTATGTGACCAGATTAGGGGGTCACTGGGGAC
>NW_027680039.1:0-376 GCF_054177405.1 Leptonychotes weddellii
AGGCTCCCCACTGAGCAGGGAACCTGACATGGGGCTTGTTCCCAGAACCCTGGGATCATGATTTGAGTTGAAGGCAGATGTTTAACTGGCTGAGCCACCCAGGTGCCCCTTGCTTCCATGTATTTTTTGAATTCTTTAGCTTCCTGGTTGACCCATTCATTCTTCAGTAGGATGCTCTTTTTTTTTTTTTTTTTTTTTTTAAAGATTTTATTTATTTATTTGACAGAGAAAGACACAGCGAGAGAGGGAACACAAACGGGGAGTGGGAGAGGGAGAAGCAGACTCCCTGCCGAGCAGGGAGCCCGATGCGGGACTCGATCCCGGGACTCCAGGATCATGACCTGAGCCGAAGGCAGTCGCTTAACCAACTGAGCCA
>NW_027680040.1:0-7509 GCF_054177405.1 Leptonychotes weddellii
GAGAGCCTGGTGTGGGCAGGAGCGGAGGCCCCCAGCCATCAGCCGGCAGCAGCTGCCCGCGAGGGAGGGAATCTCCTGGAAGTGGGTCCCCGGCCCTGTCAAGCCTTCGGGTGAGACCACAGCCTCACGAGAGACCCCGAGCCAGAGCCACGCTGCAGACTCGCTCCTGATTCTTGACCACAGAAACTATTAGAGACACTGAATGAGTACTGGTTTTTAAGCCACTAAGCTTTAGGGCCCTTTGTTTGACAGCAATAGGTAAGTAAAACCGTACTTTGGTCCTGAGGCCGAGCTGCTCTGTGGTGTCAGCATCTTGGAGCGGACCCGGTAGGATTTGTTTCTCACTCATGCGCATTGGATGTGGGTGGGGGCTCCCTGCTGGTCACCCAGGGACCCAGTGCTCTCTGGCCTGATGCCAGGTCACTTATCCCTTGCAGCGGTGGAGTTAGTCGTGTGATCACACCCGGACCTTCGTGGCCGGGAACATATTGGTATAAACTCAGCCCCATCTGCCACAGGCAATCACAAGGAACTTCAGATGCAGGTAATACCGCTGCGGTGACGTGAACGGTGACATCCGAAATGCTGACATGCTCAGCGAGGTTTCATCAGGGTGGCGGGATGGGGTCTTCTTTCTACCTCTGCTGACTTGCATGCTTTCTCCAATGGGCACATGGCCCCTTGGCAAGCCCACTGGCCTCCTCCTCCATCTGTCACCTACGGTTCTGTGTGTGTACTTCCCACAGTACCTCATAACCAGACGAAAAGGCAGAATAAGAGACGTACACGGTGATGCTGGTGTTTTTGACCCCTAATCGAAGGCATGTCTATTGGCTTCACTGTCTCCTGTCCAGTGACATCTTCCCAGCACTCCCAAAGCTTCCCCGGGCATGGGTGCAGGTGGGGGTACAGGCCAGGCAGGAGTGGGGACGCTTCAGAGAACACCAGGGTCCTGGTCCTGCCTCCCTGGGCTCCTGGGCACTGCCCACTCAGCCCAAAATGAGACCTCCACCTAAGGCTGCAGACATCTCCTCCCTCACTGGTCCCTGATGCCCATGTTCCCCCACGATGCCCATGTTCCCCGATGATGCCCATGTTCCCCCATGATGCCCACAGCCCCCAGGATGCCCAGAGATGCCCCATGATGTCCACAGATGCCCCATGATGCCCACAGGCCCCCATGATGCCTACAGCCCTCATGATGTCCACATCCCCATGATGTCCATGTCTCCATGATGCCTACATCCCCATGATGCCACAGTACCCATGATGCCCACAGACCCCTGTCATGATGCCCATGTCCCTCCATGATCCGCACAGCACCCCCAGGATGCCCATATCCCCATAATGCCAACATCCCCATGACGCCCACAGTCCTCCTCATGATCCCCACAGCCGTCATGATGCCCACAGCCTCATGACATCCATGTCCCCGTGATGCCCACAGACACCCCTCACGATGCTCATAGCCACCCAGGATGCCCATGGCCCCCCATGATGCCTCGGGCCCCTGTGATGCCCGTGGCCTCCTGTTAATAGTAGGAACGCTCTGATGGTGGCCTCTCTCCCAGCCCACAGCCCTTTGAATGCACTGTCTGCTGTGCACCCCTCAGGGAAGGCCCTGTCCTGGCTGTGGTGGTGGGAGGAGTGAGGTCTGGTCACAAGTTAGTCATCAGGGTAGGGGCGAGGGGTGGACACTGGGAGCCTGATGGACCAGCTCACCTCAAGGCTGGCCTCGGCCCTCTGGCCATATGGCCTCAGGGCATGGTCTCACTTCTCTGAACCTTGCGGGGGAGATCCCATGTTGGAGCCACCTCCCCGAGCCTGGGTGCTGAGGAGCACTGACCTGTGACCCTGGTGAAGGGTGTCCTGGAGTAGGAGGGGCTGGCCCTCACGTGGCCCTCCCAACAAGCCCAGCTGTAGATACCATTATCCCATTTTATAGACGAGAAAACGGAGGCCCACAGGGTGGTAGAGCCAGTGGGTGGAGGGGACAGCTTGAAAGCCCAGAGGCCCCCAAAGTGCTCTACCGTGGTGGCTGTGAGGGGTGGCCCCTGCCAGGGTGGGGGTCCCCAGCTCCACACGGGTGCAGGCCATGCTCGTGGGGACGGGGGCATAGGCGGTGATCAGGGCCACCGGCAAAGCTCAGACTTCAGGGAAGCTTGTGGGGAGGGGGTGGCCGGAGTCACTGTGCTGGCTGGGGTCAGGGGCCGCGGCTGATGCCTCCCACGGAGGAGGCGACGCGGTGGCTGACCTGCCCCAGGCGGGAGTGAGGGCCGCGGGCGTCAGCAGTGGGAGCTGCCCGACAGTGGCCAGGCCATGGTGTGCCTGACGTCCCCCGAGGTGCTCGGCCTTGGCTCAGGGCCTGTGGGAAAGCAGAACAGGTCCAGGCAGCCCGAGAATGACGAGGACCAGCCGTGGCGGGAGCCGAAAGCGGCGGCCTGCTCCCCGGGAGCAGCACAAAGCCAGACCTCTGGGCACCGGGCCAAGGTCCACCTCATTCATACGGATGATGGATGGTCCATCTGGCTCCGTGTCGGACGGGCCGGAGGGTATGGGTGGTGTGCTAGGGGTCAGTGGCCAGCCAGGTGTCCTTCTAACCTGGAGCCAGTAGCGAGGGGACACATGATCGCTGCCTCACCCCACGGCCGTGTTGGCTGTCACAGATGGACACCGAGGAAGAGGAGAGGTCTGGTAAAGCTTCACAGAGAAAGATGGGAACAAGGGGGAGCAGGGGGAGGGAGGGAGACACGGAGACAGAGACAGAGGTGGAGACACCGAGAGACACACAGGGAGAGAGAGTGGGAGGGAGAAGGAGGGACGTCAGGGAGTCGGGGGCGCTGAGACGCCCCTGGTGCCCCCTCACTCACCTGTGCGGGGTGGCTGCCCTTTGAAGCCGCTGCCCACCTGCTTCCGAGGTAGCCAGGTGCGTGGCGGCCCTGAGCTCCTCCAGAGAGTGGGCGTGCAGTGAGGGGCTTGGGGTGCGTGTGTAATGTGGTTCTGACCTGAGGGACACAGGGACTCCTGTGGGTGGTCCTGAGACAGGTTTCTGAGACCTGGCCCCGGGGGTCAGGTGGGGGGTCCTCGCGCTGCCCCGGGGTGAGGGGCAGGAAGCGAGAACCGCGAGGTCGGCCTGCCCTTGCCCTGGTGTCTAAATGACATGCACTTAGGACTTCAGTAAAAATTCCAGCATTAATTTTTCTGCCATTCACGTTTTCCAGAAATTGCTTAAAACACATGCTCTGATTAGAATGGCTGCGGATGACCCTTTTCCTCCTTCCCCCCATGCCAGGGTCCTGGCCCGGCCCAGCCGCGAGTGGAGGGAGGCCCCTGACCCGTGGGAGATGGGTTCCGGGGGCCACGTGAGCCCGTGGTCACGGAGGTGTCCGGGAGGGAAGGTGCGTGGCCCTCACCCCGGAGCTGGGCGTCAGGGAAGTGGGCAGGACGTCATCATGGCTTGTGGCAGCAACTGTGTCCTCCCCTCAGGTCTGCAGCCCGGTGGCGGCCAGGGAACTCATGGCTCTCACCAAAGCCTCAGAACTGGTCCTTGCGGGCAGCTGTCAGGACAGGTTCATAAGCTAAAAGCGTCCACCTGTTAGGAATGACGGAGCGTCACCTAACAGAAGTACGATTTCTCCCCTCCCGTCGCTAGATCAGACCTGGGCAGCCAAGGCCTCGCCCAGAGGCTCGGTGTTGTCTGGGCAGTAGCTTGGGATGCTCGTGCCTTCGCGGCAGGGTCGCTGCCTCATGGTCACAACACGGCTGCCACAGATCCAGGCATTGTGTCTGTGTGTAGGCCACGGAGAAACAGGGAGGAGCCACTGGCCGTATCTGCTCCCATTTCTCCTAAAAGCAAAAGCCCTGAATGTCCCCCGCAGAGTGCCCTTTAGGTTCCAGGGCCACTCTTTGCTGCAAAAGAAGTGCGGAAATAGGGAACAGAGTTGACCCAATTGTGACCGATCACTGGGCTGAACATGTTGTCCCCGGGGCAGACGCTACCGCTGCATACCCATTCTTTCCCTCTTGATTTTTAGGAACGGACCCCTCAATCTTATCGGGATTACCCCAAATAAAGCCCATCTCTCTATCTCCTTTACAGGGTAAAAATTAGTAACAGGAAACCCCACTGAAATGGAGTGGGGAGGTTTGGCGGGGGAGCTCCCAGCCCTAGCTCGTGGTCAGTTGCAGACCCAACGGGAAGAGACGGACTTGACCTTGCATACTTCCCTTGCCCACCGACAGCTCCGCCGACGAGAAGCCACCACACTTGGAACGCCTGGTTTCCTCCGATGGACTTTTAGTTCATAACCACCTTCCCAACCGATCTCTTTTCTCCTTAAAAAAGCATACCTCTCCCTTGTTCCCCAGATTTGCCTACAGTCTCACCACCGCTTACTGTCCTGGGCTGTGAATCTCTCTTCTTCCCCAATAAACCCATCTGTAGGTGGGGAAGTAACTGGCAGTTCGACGTTTGAGGTTGACCACGGCCAGGCGTGCCCACGCGCCTAGGCTCTGCTCCTGCACCTTGACTTGCTGGAGTTTCTTGGCTGAGAAGGAGGGGAGCGGCAGGAGCCCTGGCCTTCTGCCGGGCAGCTGAGTGGCCCGCGGTCCCATGGCACCATCCCCGACCCGCTCATCCGACGGGCTGCTGGCCCTCCCCAGACAAAAACCTTCTCACCATCTCCAGCTTTTCCCCTCAGGTGGTGGTGAGACCACGGCAGGCCCGTCCCAGGCCTGGGCTGTGGCCCTGGGGGCCTCAGAGGTCAGCACTGAATTGTGTAACTAACACCCATCTTGAGAATCATATACACGGACCATCAGGAATGTCAACACTTGGAATGGTGTCGTCCCCCGGAAAGTTCTGTCAGGCAAGGCCTCTCCGCCTGCTACAGAGGTCACCGTGGTTCAGACTCGTTGTTCCTGCTCCACAATCACAGGAAATGAATGTCTCTTACGTATCCGGTGCCCATTTGGGGCCCTTCTGAATGAAGCTGTCTTCACTCTCGCATGCGAGGACTCGTGTAAACATAGGTTTCTCACTTCTCCTGGGCAAACAGAGTGGAATTTCCGGTGAGTGCGTGTTCAGTGTGTCAGAAACTCCCAGACCGCTGTGGCCGGGGCCGCCTGCGTTCTTCCAGCGAAGCCCGAGTCCCAGTTGCTCCTCACCCCCACACTGGGGGTTTCTGTCAGATTTTCTGCCCCTCCAGTGGGTTTGCAGAGCCTCTCCCTGAGGTGTAGCGAGCACTTCCCACACGATCGGTGACCTTGAGGATACTTGGACGTGCTCATGAGCCACTCGTGGGTCTTTTCTGGTGAAGTCTATTCAAGTCTTTGGCTCATTTTATCCATCTATCTATCATCCATCTATCTATCTATCTATTTATTAGAGAGAGAGGTCTTTGGCTCATTTTAAAATTTGGGTGATTCATCTTTTTAGCCTGGATTTTTTAAGGCGTTCTTTATATATGATACATATCTACCTGTTGACCTTAAATAGAAGTTCTTTTGCCAGACAAAGAATGGGTTTATTCAGGAATGGCGGAGAATGGCAATCTGGGACCAGCAAGCTGTGGCAAAACCACCGGCTAGCGCAACACACAAAGCCGAGGAACATTATTTGATGGTGAGTAAGGAGGATGTTGGGAGGGTGGTTTTGAATCAAAGTCCGTTGGAGAGAAGCGGGAGCCCAGGGTGAGGCGGTTCCTCACGGGCTGAGCCGCAGGGCTGGTGGGTTTTCTGTGGGAGACGCAGAGCACATCTCCCCCTGTTGGGGCCTGCAGTTGAGGGTTCTCTCCCGCTGAGAGGGGACACGCGGGGACACAGGGCCGTGCGCTGTGAGAGCTCCCCCTGCTGGCCGCTGGGCTCTGCTTCACCGAGGTTTCCTTTTACTAATTTTCACATTTCCCCCTTTTGTTTTTTTGTTTTTTTTAAGATTGTATTTACTTATTTGACAGAGAGAGACACAGAGAGGGAACACAAGCAGGGGGAGCGGGAGAGGGAGAAGCAGGCTTCCCGCCGAGCAGGGAGCCCGATGCGGGGCTCGATCCCAGGACCCTGGGACATTGACCTGAGCCGAAGGCAGACGCTTAATGACTGAGCCACCCAGGCGCCCCCACATTTCCCCCTTTTGATCAAGATTTTTTTTTTTTTTCTGAAAGCGTCACTGATCAAGGGTGAGGTTTTCCGAATTCAGTGGCCTTTGTCTCTTGGCTCCAGGAAGGACCTTTCCTGGGTGTCATGTCCCATGTTGGAGGGAAATTGTACAGATTGGAGGCCCATTGGAGTAACGAGGAAGGTCAGGAGGGGGAAACTCTCAGGCACTTCCCTTCCGTTGTCCACATTTGTCAAGATCGCAAGCACTGGAGATCATCCCCTTATTGTACATCATTTTTACACAGGTTTGACGGGCAATGAAATACAAAACTAAAGATAATTATACAAAACAAAAGAAGTTACATGACGATTCCAAATTGTGTGATGGTTCTAAACCAGGAATCTAGGTCTGAAAGGAGCCAACTGAAATATTAATTGGCATTTATTCCGACTTAGAGGGGAAAGGTTCTCCTTACAAGGGCAAAGCTGGAGTCCTGTATACCTTCTGGAAGTTTCTGCCTGAAGCAGCCATGAAAGCTGACTAGTGGACTGCAAGAGCACGCTGGGAGAACTAACCAAGTACGTCTGGGAAGATACTGTGTAGATATAAATATGAAACAACAGCTGATGAACTTTTTGCAAAAACAGCACAACTTCAGAGACATTGTAAAATAGTGTTGTTATCTCAAAAGAACTGTTTGGAACCAAATCTGCTATGGATAAACAGCCTGTAAGCCTGCCAACTCAGAGACCATGAATTTGGATAAGAATCCAAAGTCAGTTAATAGGTCAGAAGAAAGAAGGTTTTGTGAATTCTGAAATTTCTAACCCTTTGAAGAATGCAAGTGAAAATGAACCTGTCCCGGGATAATAATGAGGCTGTTTCTAAAAGACACACTCAAAAGAAGTTTCCCCCTTTCACAAGGATTTGGATAAAGCAGTCTTGTCTTCCTACAAAAGAGAGAAGAAAACAGTGAGAAGAAGGTGTGCTGGCCTGGTCCAGACATCGCGGGAAAGCTGTGTGGTCAGATGTCAGTGTGCTTCAATTCTGGGAAATCTGTACTTTGGGGTCACCAGATGGCATGCGGGGCCAGTCAGGGTTTGGTGCTTTCTTTGCATGTCTTACGTGAATCCGAGAGCGTATTCCCTGGAGTTTGGCAGCACTTTCCAGCGAGAGTGAAGAGAGTCCTTCTGGAGGCATATTTTCCAACAGACGAAATCTCCAGGTTGCAAGGGGTGATGCAGGTCATTGTCCCCCTGGGAGCGCACTGTGGAAAGATCGCTCTGCCAAACCATGGTTATTTTTAATAGAAGCAGCTAGGCCTTGAGACCACCGAACTGGATCTCCCTTTTTCAGCTGTGGGTCAGAGGAGGCAGGGGCCACGCGGGCCGGATGTCCTGGGACTCTCTGGGGGC
>NW_027680041.1:0-376 GCF_054177405.1 Leptonychotes weddellii
AAGGGAGGGGAAAATGAAACAAGACAAAACCAGAGAGGGAGACAAACCATAAGAGACTCTTAATCTCAGGAAATAAACTGAGGGTTGCTGGAGCGGAGGGGGTAGGAGGGATGGAGTAGCTAGGTGATGGACATTGGGGAGGGTGTGTGCTATGGTGAGTGCCGTGAATTGTGTAACACTGTTGAATCACAGACCTGTACCCCTGAAACAAATAATACATTATATGTTAATAAAAAAAAAAAGTGACAATAGCCTAGGACATGAAGAGAATGGAAATCACTTCTCCAAAGCCAAAATTGTTTAAAATACACTTTCAAAACACAATGAAAATATTGTCAATTATTTAAATAATGTTTAAACAAAGAGCTCCAACAAT
>NW_027680042.1:0-376 GCF_054177405.1 Leptonychotes weddellii
AAACTAATAAGCAATTATAATAAGGTTGCAGGATACAAGGTTAATATACAATAAGTCAATTACTTTATATACAAAATTAATAAGTAAGTTTGAAATTAAAAATCATAACATGTATTTAGCACCTCCAAAATGAAATACTTAGGTATAAATCAAGCAAATATATACAATATCTATATGAGAAAAACTACAAAATTCTGACAAACAAAATCAAAGGACTAAATAAATAAATAAATATTCCATGTTCACGTATAGAAAAACTCAATATTGTCAAGATGTCAATTCTTCCCAAATTGGTATATAAATTAAATGCAATTTTAAAATCCCAGCAAATTGTTTCATGGATATTGACAAACTGATTCTAAAGTTTATATGGAGA
>NW_027680043.1:0-376 GCF_054177405.1 Leptonychotes weddellii
CCCCTCCCTCCCCCCTCCCTTCCCCTTCCCTTCCCTTCCTTTCCTCTCTCTCTCTTTCTTTTTTTATTTGTTTGTTTGTTTGGTTTTTTTGAATAAGGAAAGTGTACCAGGAAAGCTTTAGACTTTCTCAAAGTTGTCTAGCTAATTAACAAGAGAACAGGGTTCCAGAACTGAGTTCCTGATTCCTCCCTGAGTCTTCACACACTACCACCCTCTGCTATTGCCGATGTGCTGGAGGGGCTCAACTTAACCCTGACAAAGCCCAACACTGGAGATCATCTGTCAGAACAGAGACATTCTTCTACTTCTATTCATTTTCCAGTAGAAGCAGCTCCACATCTCAAATCTCTCCCTTCAGGTTTCTAGAATAAGAAAG
>NW_027680044.1:0-376 GCF_054177405.1 Leptonychotes weddellii
AGGCCACACTCTCCCTGAGAACTACAAGAGGTATTCCGAGTAACTGTTAGGCAGAGTGGGTTGTGAAGGCACCCATAGACCACAGCTCTGGGATGTATTAAGCGATATTATTAGAATTGCTTGTACAGCATCTTTGTGAAAACATGAGATTTTGGTGCTCACATTTTCAGAAATTGTAATAAGCTCCTCTCATTCCTTCCATCTTCTTGGGCCACTTCTCACCGTTTGCCATTAGGGATTATAATCTACATGTAATTTGTTGGTTACTGGGTTTGGATTATACAAAATAACAAAGAATAATAGAAGGAAAAGTTCCACCACTTGATATTGTTCATGTTGCAAAAACCCATTCCTGCATTCTGTGTTTTTCAGTGAA
>NW_027680045.1:0-376 GCF_054177405.1 Leptonychotes weddellii
GCCCCTGGCAGCCACTGATCCTGCTATTATCTCCAAAGTTTTTACCTTTTCCACAATGTCATAGAATTGGAATCCTACAGTATGGAGTGTTTCCAGATTGGGTTCTTTCCCTTAGTAATATGCATTTAAGGAGCCTCCAGCTCTTTTCATGGCTTGCTAGCTCGTTTGCTTCTGGCACTGAATCATACCCCATTGTCCGGATGGACCACAGTTTATGGATCGATTCACCTGCTGAAGGACATCTTGGTTGCTTCCACGTTTTGGCGGTTATGTACAAAGCTGCTATAAACATTCATATGCAAGTTTTTGTGTGGACCTAAGTTTTTATCTCCTTTGGGTAAATACCAAAGATCATGATGGCTGGATCGTATGGTAA
>NW_027680046.1:0-376 GCF_054177405.1 Leptonychotes weddellii
AAGCTCCATGTCACCAAGCATGTAAGATGATAATAATGATGGTAGTAATAGTAGGCACACCTTATCCTCCATGCCCTCTCATGACTCCATCACAACTCCTCCTGTCCTTGTCAAGAGATCCCATCATCCCCATCACCACCACCATCACATCACCACCATTATCATCATCACCACCACCACCATCACCATCATCACCATCCCCATCACCATCATCATCACCATCATCACCATCATCACCACCACTATCAACACCATCACCATCATCACCACCACCATCACCATCATCATCACCACCATCATCACCACCATCACCACCACTATCAACACCATCACCACCATCACCATCATCACCATCCCCATCACCATCATCATCACC
>NW_027680047.1:0-376 GCF_054177405.1 Leptonychotes weddellii
AGCACTGGACCCAGAGCCAGAGGACCAAGGCACAGTCCTGCCTCCTTAACTTCCTGTGTGACCCTGGGTGAGTCACTCAACCTCTCTGACCCTCCGTCTCCTCATTAGTAAAACGGGGCTGTTGCAAAGATGAAACAAGTTAATTGCTGTGGAACTGGAAGCCCAGGGCACAGTGTGGGGGGCGCAGTGAACAGGGCAGGAGGCAAGACGCAAAGGCCACCGAGTGTGGCCAAAGGCCCTCAGGTGGCCGCTGGATGGAGTTGCTGCTGGTGGTCCTGGAGGAGCCACGGAGGCTTCCAGAAGGTCATGCAGAGATAGGCTTTGGGGCACAGACAGTGGGTGCTCAGGCTCAAGAGGTTCTGTGACCCTGTACTTC
>NW_027680049.1:0-376 GCF_054177405.1 Leptonychotes weddellii
ATGTCTTTCCATTTCTTTGCCTGACTTGAATTTCTTTCATCAGTGTTTTATAGTTTTCATAGTACTGGTCTTTCACCTACTTGGTTAAGTTTATTCTTAGGTATTTTATTGTTTTTGGTGCAATTGTAAATGGGACTGGAATTGTTTTCATAAGTTTACTTTCTGCTGCTTCATTATTGTATAGAAATGCGACAGATTTCTGTACATTGATTTTGTACCCTGTGACCTTACTGAATTCATTTATCAGCCCTAGTTGCTTTTGGGTGGAGTCTTTCATGTTTTCCATATATACTATAAATAGTGAGAGTTTTACTTCTACCTTACCAATTTGGATGCTTTTTATTCCTTTATTCCTTTTTCTTGTCTGATTGCTGTG
>NW_027680050.1:0-376 GCF_054177405.1 Leptonychotes weddellii
GCCCTGAACCTACTCTGCTATTATTGCAGATATTTTTAGGTACTTAGTTTAGCATTATTCCAGGAATAGGAACTATCATTTGGATAAAAGATAATTCCATAGGCTGTCCTAAGCTTAGATAGTATTTATAACATCGCTAGACAGGACTTATTATAGTAGTGTAAAGCTTTGGAGTCCAAAGGGCCTGGGGTCTTCACCTTGTCTTCTCGGTGACCCTGGATAAGATCACTCAGTCTCTCTGGGCTGAGGTTTCCCCTTATAGAATGTTTCCATTCTACCTTCTGTTTTTAGGATTAAATGAGATGCTATAGGTAAAGTGTCTAGCACATGGATCTATCTCTCCAACCTCTTTTCTCTCCTTCCCATTTTAGAAACA
>NW_027680051.1:0-14687 GCF_054177405.1 Leptonychotes weddellii
TTCGTCTACCCCTCCGTTTTCCCCGCCTTCATTCTTCCCCTCCTGCTATCTTCTTCTTCTACTTTTTTTTTCTTAACGTATATTGCATTATTTGTTTCAGAGGTACAGATCTGTGATTCATCAGTCTTGCACAATTCACTGCGCTTACCAGAGCACATACCCTCCCCAGTGTCTATCACCCAGCCACCCCATGCCTCCCACCCCACCACCCTCTCCAGCAACCCTCAGTTTGTTTCCTGCGATTAAGAATGTGGATAATAATCTTAACGTTGAACAAATCTTTTAAAATCACACAGGACTCACCTGTAGTTCATTCATTCACTCAGTGAACACACGTTGATGGGGTCGATGGGGTGGACCGAGATGCTAGCCCTACTGATCACTCCCTGCACAGACATTGCGCCTGGCCGCCCACTTCCTCTGCTCACGGCTCCGTGGACAGCATTGGGGCCAGTTTCCCTGGCAGCCCCCACCCTGCCCCTGGGCCGGGCGCGGGGGACACTGCCCACTCCCGCTGGAACGAGGGAGCGTCCCTCAGCCTGCCCTGCTCCACGCAGGCTTCCTGCAACCCCACCGTAAGGTCGGCACTCCCCATCGGAAACCTGCCTTCATCAGAGAACTGGAGAGGTTCGGGTTCTAGAACAGTCGGGGGAGGATGACCCATCATCTCCCCAGGCCATTCTGTCCAGCGGTGACGTCAGCTCCTTGTTAACACTAACGGACCAGCAGCAGATTCTGGAAGGCCTGGCGTGGGATCTTGGCTGGGGACGGGGGCAGAACCCTGTCCCGGGAGTGGGGGCGTATCACAGAACCCTGACGCTTTCTGGTGGGGGACGCCAAGCTCACGCCCTCCAATCTCAGTGTTTTAAAACCCTTTGTTCCAGCAAAGCGAAATCCAGGATGTTACAAACAGGTAGAAAACGAGTTCTCTCTGCAGTTTGTCAACTCGGGGAATGACTGTCTGTGGAAAATTTGGAAGGACTCAGAAATGATTTGCCATTGACATGAAAATACTGTTCAGTTATAGGGGAGCTCCAGCAGGTGCCCTGGGACCTCACTGGCCAGACTGTGCCGGGCGGTGGGGAGCGGGGAGGTGGGCCCGGACAAGGCCGGTCCTCACATCCCCTTCACATGACCCCCCGGACCCCAGGCCCCCTCCGACACCTGCTGTGCTGGCTGTCCTGTGCTCCCCCGCCTAGCAGGCTTGAGATCGTCGTCCCGGGAGAAGACTCCACCGCCAGGCAGGGGTCGTGTCTCCGTCCCGCAGAGGCCGGAGCCCAGCCGACGCCACCAGCATTTCTGTGTCTGTTGCTGGTGCGCGGGCTGGGGGCTCCCGGGCTGGGCTTCTCAGATGAGGACGTGGCTCTTCTGTCCCCGTAACTGCGTGTCCGTGTGGACATTCAGAGCCTCGGCTTCACCACAGGCAGCCTCACTTCCGGATGTCCAGCTACTGTGACTCGTGGCCTCACCACCCGGCTGCATCGGCCACCCCGGAGAAGGCGGGGGACCCAGCCTGCACGTCCCCTGGTGGGGGGAGGGGATGGGAGCACAAGACCCCCGTGACCAGCTGCCTTTGCTGCCTCTGCTCCCGGCCACCCTGCCGGCTGGGCCCTGCTGCAGCCTTGAACCGGCACCGGGTGGCGGGACTCCCCAGGAGCTCACCACTCGCCTCCTCCTTCCTGGCGGGGAGAACGGGAGGCCGTCTGCTCAGCCCCGCCCTTTGGGAACCTCCTCGCCGGTAGGCCTTGGCCACGGTGACGTCGCAGGAATGCAGGGACAGGATGCCGGGTCTCAGATGGAAAAGCAATCGAAGGCGCCGTGGCTCCCTGGCTCCCGGCCCTCCCAGCTTCGCCTGTTCTCAGCCCTGGAATCTGTGTCGTGCTTCTGTCCGTCTGTCCATCGGTGCCCTGACCAGCAGTACCTGCTGATTCACCACTGGGCAGTGTTAGAACCGGAACCCGGCTCTCCCGGAGACGGGGTCTCCCTTGGATGCTTGAGCCCCCAGGAGGCACACCCTGAAAGCCGGTGTGTTGTCCAGGCCTCATTTCGAACCGCATGCAACGGGCCTGACTGTGTCATTTTTATTACCTGAGACATAAATTGCCTTTTTCTCTTGATTTTATTGTCAGATTCTCAGGGGAGCTCGATGCCATTTAAATTGACAAACAATTTCCGCTCTCCCTAATGGTTTATTTTGTAACCTGGGGAATGACTCACCTGGTCTGTTTTTCTTCCATGTAAATGAGATAATGCTTCCTGCTCGGCCCAAGCGTTGGGGAAATTATGTCAAGATGGCTCTTGTGGGGTGGGGGGCGGTGTGCAAGGTCAAAACACTGCTCAGTAAACCCCTTAAGACACTTCTGTTCGTACCTGATAAATTCTCTGTTCCTGGAGGTGAGAACATTCAAATGTGGAAAGGGGGTCACCTCACCGGCAAACCCAGAAAATGGAGCCCCCGTGACTCCAGGATTGTCCGCTAACACTCACCTGTCTACACCGGCCTGTCGTGAATGGAGGTCCCTGGGGACAGACACCTGTTTCTGGGCATGGTGCCCTGCAACGGGCCATCCGTGGGGCTTGTCTCACTGTTAACTTCCAGCACACTGCAGGCTGAGGCCAGCATGTACACTGGGGTCGTGGTGTGGATTCTCCTCGTAAACCCTTCCTATATGGCCCGTGGTCTGTACCAGCCAGAGGACTCAGTTGTCCCACTGTCCCCTTCAACCTCATGCCACCCTGGGACATCACCGTCAGGGTCATATGGGGGAGACATGGGTGGGTCAGGGGTCCCTTAGCCTCAGAGGAGATTTCCCACTTAATTCCAAATCCATCAGAGGAGGTTGGTTCCAAAGGAGCCATCCGTCTGAGGTCACTACTGGCTTTCAGGATAGAAACGGTGAATTCTCTCTCCCGCCCTCTTCCTTGGGGTTAATCCATTTTCCAGAGTTGGCCCGTCTCCCCCATGGGAACCCAGAAGACTCTCTCACCAGCCCCCCAAGGTCACTTCTCTTTCTTTGGGATATACCCCACATAGTTCCCAGTACCGAGATGACTTTTAGAATCCCCAAATTGGAGGAACTTGAGAGATCATTTCATTTTATGGATGGGGAGACTGGGACCAGGGGAGGTCAATATTTACTGAGTTAGAATTAGATGGAACGTAGAATGTTCCTTTGAATTAGGAGATACTGATATATTTCTCTTATCTTTTTGACACGTTAGGTATTTTTGTTTGCAGTTCATTTTAATAATTAAAAAAACACAATTTTTTGAATGTTTAAAAAAAATCCTGGCACTTTGTCCAATAGAAGCAGCCTTTGCTGAGCAGAGGGTCCAGTTCCCACGAGACCTGCTGCCCCGTCGTGTGCCCTGGAGTTGTCTTTGATCGGTGGCCCGATGCCCTGATTTGTTCAGGGGGTTGAGTTACGGCCCCTGTGCGCCTTCCCAGGGCTGTCGCTGTGTCCTGGCCTTGGGTCAGCCTTGACAGACTCGAGGGAAGAGCCGGCTAATTGCTTGCATCATTTTCCTGCGTGTCCCCCACTGCCCTGGGACTGGGCCAGATGCACATCAGCACTTGTCAGGTGACGGATGTGGTGATTTTCAGCAGAGAGGCCTTCCATCCTTCCAGACCTCCATGCGGACTTTCCTGAGCCCCTGGCCTCTCAGCTCTGCCAGGAGCAAAATCGAACTGCAGGCCATTTGAGAGCACTTCAGATCGTGGCACCAGGCGTGATCGATTGGTGGACGGCACTGAAAGATCTGGCCGCCCGGCCCCCTCCACCCTGGAACACATCGTGCAGCCCTAGCTGCCTCGTCGCCCTGGGCATCCAGACTTGTAGAACGTCTTCCATCAACTTGCTCTCTTGGACACTCGAGGGAGCCTTTCCTGACATCATTGGGCTTTGTGGAGAGGCCCAGAGCAAGGAGTCCTTGAGCATCTCAGAGCTGTCCCCAGAAGTGGCCCACGGGGAGCCAAGCAGCGAGCACGTCCGCAGTGGGACAGCCCAGACACCGACCCCGTTCCGCATGAGAGCCCAAGGCGCAGCGGCCCCCGCGAACCCGCGTCTATTAGCAGAGGCGATGGGCTCCTGGGGAGGCCGTGCCCTGCACAGCACCTGTCCAAGGGAGCCTGGCACCTGTCTGGGGAGCATCAGCACCTGTCCTGAGGGGCCTGGCGGCCCACGGCTGTAACTCAGGACTTTGGGAGGATCCTCACTGACAGTGCAAGTGCTTTGACCTCAAAAGCCAGATCTGAACAGCTGTTGTTTACCAGGATCAACCATTCTCAATAAGAGAAAGGTTGTCAGATGTCTTCTCAAGATAATGAGGGGGTATCGGGAATAAACTTGAGTGCGGCAACTCTCATTTGAGACTAGCCCGGCGAGCCCGCGGCCCTACTGCCAAGTCTCCAAACACGGGAGAAGATCCCGACATGCATGCTGGCTCACGGGGGCCGTGATCTTCGTGGGGCCGCCACAGGCAGACACGGGGTCCGTCGTGGAGAATGACGGTACACCCTCCTGGGCTGCCTGCTCCACCCCTTGGAGTTTGCGGGAAATGCAGACCAATGGCTCTGGCTCGGGTGGCGGCAGGAAGTAAGCCACCATCTGCTCATTTCTAGCGACAAAGCAGGTCCCAGGGCAGGAACCACATCAGTGGAGACCAGGGCCATCCCCGAAGAGTGGGACTCTGGCCCAAGCCCATGTGTTTCCGCCCCTTAGGCCTGCCTAAGGGAGGCAGGAGGGTGGGCTCAGCTCATCTCAGTTCTCGGCCTCTCTGGTGCAGCAGGGAATGCAGGTCTGAGGTCGTGCCTGGCAGCTCTGGGAGCGCCTTCAGTGCTGTTCCCCGAGGCCTCGGCAGGGTTCCCGATGGCCGGCCTCCTTCTTTCTTATAGAAGCTGCTCTGGTGGCTTCTGCAGCCACCCACCCTCTGGGGCTCTGTCTTCCACGGTCCCCCTGACGCCAGCCCACGCGTGTCTCTGGCCGGTCTGGACATCCTTCCATGCAAACGCTCTCCCAGTTCCGTTTGCTCAGCTGAGGCGGAGAGAAGAGCCAGGGGCTCCAGAACCACTTCTCTGATGCCTCCTGGGCACCCTCGGTCTCGAGCATGTGGTGGGTGGTGGGATCCAGGGGCCATGGGCTGAAGCCGAGATGGGGATCCCTGGGGTCTCGAGTCTTGTTACTGGCCTGGGCCCATCGGATGGGTGGGGTGGGGCAGAGTATCCGGAAAGTCTTTCTGTGATCCTACTGAATCGCCGACACTTGCTCTATGGTGGGTTCCACCAGAAGCAGATGTTGTTGTTGAAGTTGCTGGATGTTTAGGTCGTGAGTCTTCACGGCACAAATGGTCTCCACGAGTAAAGCAAGGAGCGGGCAGCTGGGGAGGAAGCGTGGACAGACACGGCTTTGATGCTGACGCCGGTGAATCAGGCATCGTTAACGTGAGGATGAGGTGTCCCCACATGCAGCAGAAGACACGACGGAGTAGTCCCGGGATTTCAAACCAGAACACCCAGGCTCCTGAGACACCCAGTAAACTGAGTCACGCTTGTCTTCCCCTTGGCTTTCCCAGGCCGTGCCTCACTTACTGACGTGGTTTGCATGTTTAGCTCCACCCTCCGCGTGGACGTGCGGCCCGTGCCGTGGGGCTGGGGCTGCAGGTGGGCAGTGCGGCCCCACGTGGAGCCCACAGAGGGCTGGGCGCCCAGGCTCCCCACTGCTCCTCACACCTGGATGGGAGGTGGACTTTGGGGAGTAATCCCAACAGGTTCCGGAGAGGTTAGCTCAGTCCTGGAGCTCTGCTTATCCCCATGAGTGATAATAAGATATCCCCACTGCCCTGATGTTAGAATTTTCGTGACTCAGGTGTGGTCAGACAGTTCAGTGAAAGCTTGACTGTTCCTTCCCTGGGGCTGATCTGGACATGGACCTGTGTTTGGTGTTGCCAGGCCCCAACCCATGTCTCCTGGGGGTGGTCATAGCTGCACCGGGGCCTGGAGGTCAACACTGACCCACCTCTGGGCTCCGGGACAGGCTGCCCTGCCGGCTGGACCCAGGTCCGCAGTCCTGAGGGTTCCAGGTGCAGACGCCCACCGTGGGCAGGTGGCGGGGCCTCATGTGGGATCCCGGCCTTTGTGGCCCCTTCCCACAGCCTCCTTGCCAGAGTATGTGGCCGAGGAAGCCAAGTTTGCAGCAGCTTGAGGAAGGTGGGATGGGGCAGGGGGCTCATTTGGCCCCCAAGTCTGCCTTTCCCTGGGACCTTGCTGTGGGATGCGTGGTGTGGGCTGCCAAGTTGAATTTTCAAGGCCACTTTCTGTCCTTGTTTAGTTTTCCAAAGTGACGTGACAAATGGGATGCTAATGACAGTTGTTTTGGTCCAACAGATAAAAGCAGAGAGCGCAGCCGAGCGCCCTGCCCTCCCGCCCTCATGCTTCACGCCAAGAGGAAGAGCCCGGCCGGGGACGGGGCAGAGAAGGTGGGTCTGCGGACTCCGCTTATGTTTTAAAGACGTGAAACCCCAGGTGAGGGGGACTCGGGGCTGGAAACACAGCCCCCCCCCGCCCACACCTGTTTTCCCACCTGGTTCTTGTGTGGTGACGTCTGCTCTGTGAAACGGAGCCAAACCCGGCAGGATGATTCCAGAACGCAGCAGAGGGGCGGGGGCCAAGGGCTTTGGGAACAGCCACTGGCCTTCCCGGCGGGTCCCGTTCCAGGGCTCGCCGGTCGGGCTCTGTGTGGAGGAGCTTGGGTGGTGACCTGGCTTCCCGCGTGTGCTGTCCCCACACTTCAGGAGAGGGTGCCATCGCTGGCCCGTTCACGCCCTCCCCATCCTTAGCACCAGTGGTCGGTGGCGAAGGTGGGTCACAAACGTTAGCGTGCATTGAACGTCTGCTCCCGGACGTAGGATTTCTCTCTAAGAGATGAACGTCCATGCCAGAATTACATATTTATTAAACAAATACCCTTTCTAGTGCCTTAACTACTTTCTTTATCCCTGGGCTCTGCACCTCTAATTCACTTTTATCACTTTAGTGCGGAAAGGGAGTTTTATGCCATTTTTATCGCCAACAGGAAATCATGGGCAGCATGTGCCCCGTGAAGGAGACAGTGGTAATTAGCGGGAGACAGTCCCAGCCTTGCCAAATTTAAATGTTAGTCCCTGCCACAAATCATGCCCCGCAAATCTGCGTGAGTAATTAGCTGGGGTAATCCACTGCTCAGAGGCCCTCGTTGGGTTTCTAGTGTTCAGTTAGCTTCATAATGAAAATCTCCCCTCGTTTTTCTAATTGGATTGGTAGTATTAAACTCTGGTCTCAATATATTTCTTTTAACACCACTTTCTGAGTCCTCCCTGTTATGTTCATTATTTATCCTGACCTTTTTTTCTCACAGGAAGGAAAGACATCTCCTACTACCTGAAAATTCAAAAGAAATTATTGTTAAACTTAACTTAGGGATAATTATATAAATTAAAAATCATTATCTGTGTCAGCGAATGGAGGGCCACAGGAGGAGCCCAGGGAAAGTCCAGGATGCTCACGCAGGAGTGAGACGGCCCCTCACCTCCCGGGCATCGCCGTCTGATGGTGAGGTGCCATGCCCGCTTTGCCCTCAACCCGAGACCCCGCGGGCACTTTCCAGAGGAATGTTGTCGGCTCAGGACTCCTGTCCTTCCTCTCCGCCGGCTCTGCTCACACTGGCCACTCAAGCCTGACCATGGGGGCCCTTCCCAGTCCCTGTCTTGAGGGTGGATGGGGGCAATGGGGATGGCCCAACGGAGCACCACGTTTCCCTGCATGGGACTTTCTTCACCCTGGGCTCTGAGACGCTCAGCGTTCTTTGAACTTCTTGTCTGAATCTCATGTTTCAGTGCGCCCATAATTTAGCGTTTGCCTTTCCAGCTCGTCTGTTTGTAGGGAGGCTGACACGGCGTACATGAGTGTTGGCCGAGGCACGCGTGGGTGTGCACACGGTGGTGTGGCCCCACGACCGTCCAAACACGCGGTTAATCACCTCCTCACCTACAGTGGTGTCCCTTAACGTCCTGGCACAAGCTATGGGAGAAATCGAGATGGCATCCTTTTTTTTTTTTTCCCTTTTATTCAAGGAATCTAGAGCTTTAATTGCACCTGACATTCTCATCTGAGAGCCTGGTTGTTGTTTTGAATCACGTCCTCGTGTTTTTTAATCTCACCTGATTTTTTAAGAGAAAGAGAACCCAGTATCGTAATATTCTAACTTTGAGATTAAAACTACAGAAACAGCTGGGAAAAGGAAAACAACGTCCTCCCCACACCGCAAGAGTTTACTCTGCTTGATGCGACTCCCTTTCTCTCCTTCGGCTGCTCCAGAGGTGACACATTCCTCAAGCAACCTCCATTTCTCTCCAAATTGTATCCATAATGAACGATGAGCAAGTGTCCCAGCCATGGTTTGTTTGTTTGTTTGTTTTAATATTAAAGAATAAGTCTTCATTTTCTTCTAGGTGCTGTCATATTCAAACATTCCTTATTTTCTAAACAGAGACAGAGTGATTTTCCAACCCAACTCTGCCCCAGAATCCCCTGCACCATGTCACACGCCCCCGAACGCTGCCCCCAGCCAGATGCCCGGAAAGGGGAGGCCAGCCTCACGGATGCTACAAGGAAGCGGGCTTGCCCAGCTGCACCCAGGACCCCTTGCTGCTTCCAGGGTCCCTGCCACAGTGCACAGTTTCGGACCCCCTGGACCCCAGCCTCTGGGTCAGCCCATTTCTGGAGAGGAATCCGCGTGATGTTTTACCCACAAGATGTTAAGGCATCCAGAAGCAATCTCGTGGCCACTGCTGCGTCTCTGTGTCTGCAAAAGCAGATAGTTTAGCCAATTTGGGGTAATTAGGGAGATGCCTTTGTCTGAGTTACTCAGCATGGTCTGTTGTGCCTTAGATTCCGTATTCTCAGCATAATTGCTCAGTCCCATTTGCTTTGCTGTACTGAGCGGGTCATTGTCGAGTGGGTACTGTAGGCAGGTCTGTCTGCAGGAGACTTGTTATTCTTCACTTGGTTGCCTAATTGAAGATGAGTGCTTAAATTTAAAAAAAAAAAAAACAGTGCTGTCCTTCTCTTTCTTTTGAAAGGAGCCTCCATCCATACTAGTCACAAGAGAGGACAGTGCGGCCGAGGGAGACAGACCCGTGGCCTCCACCCCGGTGCCCGGATCCCCCTGGTAAGATGCTTGCAGGCACCAGCGAGAAAGTGCACGTTCCTTAGGTAATACAGGGCTTTAAAAAATTAATTTGCAACTCGTGGCAGCCACAGCTCCACACCGTGTGACACTCTACAGAAAGAAAAATAGCATTTAAGTGATAGGTTATCCTGCTCCCAGACACTTCCGCATCTGTATTGAAATAATAAGCTGTTGCATATATATCAGTGAAAGATGGTGTCTGAAGAAAATGTGCCATGCCTTACGCTTCAGAGAGCTTTTTTCCCTCTACTCCAAGAACACAGTAACTGAATGGCTGTTAATTAAAGATGTGTCTGGCTCTCTCCAGCTGCCCTGGGAGGATCCCTGATCTTTGAGTGTGCTGTACTCAACATACCCTCCACCAGGGAGCCCCTGTCTTTGGTTTTTAAAAATGTCCTTTTATAATGGAGTAATTTGGAAGCAGAATAAAAAGGTTATTATAATAAAAATTAGTTTTAAAACCTGAAGATTAGAGGGTAGGACAGAGCTGGAAGGAACAGCTAATTCAGACAACAGAGACCGCGCCCTTGTGTCTGCGTCAGGTGCCCTCTGTGCAGGAATAGCCACCTGCTGATGGCCTCGGTGTGACACCAGCCTTGCATGGTGTCCCTGGTGGGTGGCCAGCGATACTGGAAGGGCGTGTTGGGCACCTGCTGGGCCCTCTGGCTCTGCCCTGAGCACCTGCTTATCGTGGTGAATCATGTTCTTCACTGGAGAGACTGGGCACCCAACTCCTTTGCACGGCTAGCCCTGGTGGCCCCCACCCTCTGTCTTCAGCTGAACACACCATTGGGGAAGAGCCTTCTTCTGCCAACAGTTCACACCCAGTTCTCCAGTCGTCCTAACACTTAGGGAGTGTCCTGCAATTCAGGTCGGTTGTGACACTGACACAGAGTCCCCCAGACCCAGGGGCAAAGGGCTCTGTCCTTCAACACTGCCCTCGCTTCAGACCTGGATGCCAGTGGCCTGGCTGATTGCAAATGCAGGGGTTCCTACAACTTCCCCTCGGGTATGATAATTTGCTAGGATGACTCACAGAGCTCAGGAGAAAGGTTTCCTTGTGGTTACAGTTTTATTAGGAAGGATCTTGCTCTGGAACAGCCCAATGGAAGAGACCAGCGTTTGAGCTGTGTGGGGAGGTCCATGAGCTTCCGGGCCCCTGAGAGCAGCACACTCAGGACACGAGTTCACGAACTCAGTTATTTATGGGAGGTGCATTACAAAGGCATGACTGATTGGATCACTGGCCAAGTGATTTGCCAGGAATTGAATGAGGGATGAAGACCAAATACGTATTTTTTATTATGCCACAAATTACCAAACTCTCTCCAATGTATCTCTAAGATAGACACACTTTCCAAGTTCTGTTTAGGGGGTTGGAGTAAATTCAGCACAGATGAGTGGCCCTTGGAAGATTATAATTCAGTAGAAAATGTGACCTTGAGCATTGGAAGTTTCTAATTGTGAGGGCACGGTTTTCCTTCCTCAGTAATATATACTAAATATAGAATGCAAACTGCAAAGCGGGATCAGGGAAGTCCCTCACTGTTGCTCGCCGCAGCGTGGGTCCTTTGTCCATAAATTATGAATCAGCATGTGCCCTCCCTGGGCCTCCAGCCCCAGCAATGGCTGGTGGTGGAGCCTGAAGTCCGGCATCCTCTGGCTGACTCCCCAGCAGGATGGACGCTGGCAGGGTCACTGTTCTGCAGGGCACCACAGGCTGGCCCCTGCACAGACAGCTTCCTGGCCCCGAGGACGCACTTTCTGGGTGGGAGTCAGGCCTGCTGGCTGGAACCTGTGCGTTCCTCCCCCAAGATTACAGAGAAGCTGCCCGTGCCCGCTCTCTGCTCCTCCGTTTGTGCTTTTCTGACTCAGCGCCCCTTGAAGGAGAGTGTCCTGGCCTTGTTGAGCAGCTGTTGGGTTAAGGACGGGAGTGTTGACAGACCCCCACCATGCCTTCGAGCCTGGGTCTGCACGTCCCCTGAACACGGAGGACGGACCCTCGACCTCGCGGGGGGAAGGGGCCCCCACTCCCTCGTTCTCCAGTTGGGAGGGGGCTTCGCGTGCCGCGTGGTCTGACATCCACGTTAATCTTGTCATCGCACGTGTGGGAGCCTAGTCCCAGTGCATCGCACTGACCCCGCCGTCTGTGGCCGGGAAAGCACCCTCCCACCTGGGAGCTGTGTCTGCTTCCCTTACTTAAGGTTTGCTGCTTGTCGGCCCTTCTTCCGGTCGGTCGGTCCTCAGGCAGTCCGAGGGCAGAGGGACCCACGGGAGGTGCAGGACCCTGGCTCCGTGCCCTGTCGCCTTCGCCAGCCCCCTGTGTGTCAGGGCATCTGAATCTGCCCATGGTGTGTTGGAGACACCCTCATCCAGGTGGGGAATATTGCACGAATACACCTCCGCCTTTCTGATCAGGAAAGGTGAGATGTTCCGTGTGGACGTGGGCTGGGTTGACGGTGGGATGTGATTGGGTCCCTTGGAGGTGAGCTGGGGATGCTGGCAGGTCTTACAGGTGCAGGTGGGTGACCGCGGAGTGGCAGCGTACCCCAGGAGCTCTGTGTTTTCACTGAGTCTCTTTACTTCTCATGCTCAAGTGCCAGGGCTCCCTGCTCAAGTCTTGGGGAAACTGGTTCTTGTCTTCCCCTGCAGGCACGACCTCTCCATGGTGGTCCCGTCAGTCGGGCAGGCCCCATTCCTGCCTTTGGGAGCAGACCTCCCTCTGGAGGGAAGGGTGAGGGTTCAGGTCAGATCCGACAATGAGACGTCGCTTGTGATCCTGAGCCTTGGCCTCAGGCCAACATTCTCCAGGGAAAACTTGGGATTTCTAGAAGATTCTAGAGGTTTCAGGGGAGGTGGAGCAGGCCAGACAGGCTGGGAAGGACTGCTCTTGACCATCACAGAGCTGGGTGGGGACAGCTGGTGTCACAATAAAGAAGTAAAAAGTTTTGGAATTTACTCAGAACATGTAAAATGGAAATCAAATATTCTTTTTTTTAGATTTTATTTATTTATTTGAGACAGAGGAATAGAGCGCATGAGCAGGGGGGCAGCAGAGGGAGAGGGAGGGAGCCCGACGAGGGACTCAATCCCAGGACCCTGGGATCATGACCTGAGACGAAGGCAGACAGAGGCTCAACGGACTGAGCCCCCCAGGTGCCCCTAAAATGGAAATCAAAATATTCTTACTCTGCTAGCTTTTTCGCTGTGGTCACGTATTTACTAAATTGGAGGTGAGCAATTGAATGTGTGGGAGGACGGTAGGGTCAGCTAGGACCTGAAACCTCTCCAATGTAGCGGTAAAGGAGAAGCTTCCCGGGAGAGGTTGAAGCCTCTGTGAAAGCCAAGGGGGGTGTCTGCTGCTTTGGAAGCGAGAGTGGGGAAGGTGCTGTTGCTCATGGTTCCGTCCTGGAGGGCTGGTGAGCACGAGTGGATCGCCCCGGCAAACAGGCGGCTTCCGTGATCATCCTCACCCGCCTGATTCTCTCTGCTCTTCTCGCTGCCAAGACACAGGGCCCGACGTACGGCCTTCTTAAAAATGCTAGCATCCCACAAAGCCCTTCCGAAATGCCAGGCATGCCGGGGCGCCCGGTGGCCAAGGGGGAGGAGCCTACCCTCGTTCTTCCTGCCTTGTCAGCTGAACCACGGACACGGCTTTGGAGCCCGGAACGATGTCTCCGGTTAGCTCTGCCACCCAGAAGCTTAATGCCGTTGGGAGGGTTTAAGGATGCCATAATCTGACACATGAGGTTTAAGGAGAAACGAGAAAATGAAGACTATGTATGAACTTTCATAGAAAGGGACATCCTATCGGCCTCAAAATGGAAGAGGAAGCCGGAGGGAGAGACACGATCTAACCTGAGCTGTCCTTTCAAATCTGCTCCTGTCTTCTGTGTGGTCATTCTAGAATAGCGTTGTTCAGTCTCTTATGGATTTTTGTTTCTCCATTTCTCCTGCTTGTCCTCCTCCTTCTTTTTTATAACTTGGCTTTTGACCCGCATGGCCATTCTGGGACAACTCAGCCACTCTGTTATTGGAACGTCATTAAAATGTGTTCCTTGGAACCGTTGAAGACACGAAAAAACCTAAAAACTGTTAAAGTGTAAAGCTCATGAGCCTTTGGCTCAATGGACAATCAATGGTGGTGCCAATGATTAATTAACATTTTACAATTCTCTAAAAGATTATGGACTTACAAATCACTATTTTTTGTAAAATTAAAAAAAATGAACAATGGTTTTGAAATAAGATCATTTTCCAAAAAGTCAAGATTGACTTAGTACGAGTTTTGTGTCCATGATGCCTTTGGATCAAAACCCGGAGTCCTTCTCACAGTGGCTTGGGACCAGGGACCAACAAGGGCTCGAAGCACCAGCAGGTGCTCTCTCTGCCAGTCAGCAGGTGCCGCGTCCCGGCCAGGCCCACTCGTGTGGTTGCCATGAGGAAGCAGGCAGGTTTGTGGGTGTAGCCTTCTGCCGTGGAGTGGGAGGGCATTCTCTGAGCAGGTGCCTAGAGGCTCCACGCCCCAGGTGCCCTCCCCGCTCCCCCTGACTTTATGTTAGTCGCACGCTTTTTATTCTGACTTTATTCACCATCTTACACCCACTGACGGCATCCTTTTATTCACTCATAATATTAATCCGCTGACGCATCGGGCTCCCTGCGCGGCGGGAAACCTGCTTCTCCCTCTCCCACTCCCCCTGCTTGTGTTCCTGCTCTCACTGTGTCTCTCTCTGTCAAATAAATAAATAAAATCTTTAAAAAAAAATATTAATCCACTGAGTGTGATGTTTTAACAGTAGGTTCTCTGGATTTTTCTAAATAGGGGTAGTGGACACGTTTGACTTTAAAAGAATATAAAAACATGTTCTTGGGTAAAGGTAGAACTTTTCCAGAAAGAAAGGAAAATTCCCCAAAGCCTGATAGGCATGGATGAGGTTTGACAGGGGCAAAGTAATCGGGAAGCACAGTGAAGAGGACGCTGGGCTGTCACACGGCGGGACATGTGCGCTGCGGCGGAGCCCCGAGCCCGCACACCCTCCCTGCCTTGCGCACACGCCGCTGAGGAGAAGCCAAATGTCACTCTGTCCTCTTAGCATAATCGAGTCTCTCATTATGTCACGGAAGGGACAGGTGAGACATTACTTGCTGGGGAGGGGATTCTAATGTTCAGTGAAATGTCAGTGGTGTAGTTCAGGCAGATGAGGGGGTGCGTGAGGAGGCTGCCATTTCAATCCACAGTTAAGAGGCTCCCGAGCGGGCCGCTGCTGGGATGGGGCGTAGCTGCTCCCACTCTGCTCCCCGCTCACTTTGAGGAGTCCTCGGGGGGCCTTGCCTTCACGCCGACGCAGCAATGGGGCGTGAGGGCCGCTGCGGGCCTCTGGCCTGCGTCACCCGACAGGGCAGGGACCTGGGGCAGGAGCAGGCCCTGTGGTCGCCGACGCTGGGCTCCGGTGGACCCCA
>NW_027680052.1:0-7508 GCF_054177405.1 Leptonychotes weddellii
GGCCGACGGAGGCCCCTCCCCCGCCGTCTATCCTCCCGAATATCGCCTCGGATTCACTTCTCCGCACGTCCTACCTTCCAGAAAGTGGTCGCTTTTCTGTTCAGAGAGTTGTTGCTATTCCTTTCTTTGATCTCCTGTTGAGTTTGTAGGTGTTCAGAATGGTTTGATCCCTATCCAGCTGAATTCCTGAGAGGAGACAAAATCCAGGTCTCCTACTCCTCCGCCATCTTGCTCCGCCCCCCCGCCTTTTGTCTTCTTGATGGTTTCCTTCACTGTGCAGTTTTTTAGTTTGATTTAGTCCCAATTGTTTATTTTTGTTTTGTTTCCCTTGCTTTTGGAGTCAGATGGAAAAAAATCGTTAAGTTAATGAGCTTACTGCCTATGTTTTCTTCTAAGAGTTCTATGGTTTCAGGTGTTACATACAAGTTTTCAATCCATTTGAATTAATTTTTGTATATGGTGCGAGATAGTGGTCCAGTTTCATTTTTTTGCATTTAGCAGTTCAGTTTTCTCAACACCATTTATTGAAGAGACAGTCCTTTTACCATTGTATATCGTTGCCTCCCTTGTCAAAAATCAATTGACCATATATACGTGGATTTATTTTGAGGTGCTCTGTTTCATTGATCCATGTGTCTGTTTTTGTGTCAGTACTATAGTGTTTTATTATAGCTTTGTAGTATAGTTTGATATCAGGGACATGATACTTTCAACTTTGCTCTTCTATCTAAAGATTGTTTTGCCTATTTGGGGTTTTTTGTGGTTCTACACAAATTTTATAATTATTTCTTCTAGTTCTGTAAAAAAAAAGTGCCATTGTAATTTTGATAGGGATTGCATTGAATCTGTAGATTGCTTTGGGTATTATGGACATTTTAAAATATTTAATTTTTTCGGGGCGCCTGGGTGGCTCAGTTGGTTAAGCGACTGTCTTTGGCTCAGGACATGATCCTGGAGTCCCAGGATCGAGTCCCGCATTGGGCTCCCTGCTCAGTGGGGGGTCTGCTTCTCCCTCTGACCCTCTTCCCTCTTGTGCTCTCTCGTTCTCTCTCTCTAATAAATAAATAAAATCTTTAAAAAAAAAAAATAAATAAAATAAAATATTTAATTTTTTCAACTCATGAGCATAAAATTCATTTTATTTATCTGTATCTTCAATTTCTTTCATCATTGCCTTATAATTTTCAGTGTACAGGTTTTTCACCTCCTTGGTTAAATTTCTAGCTCTTTTATTCTTTTTGATATGACTATAAATGGGATTATTTTCTTAATTACTTTGATAGTTTGTTATTGGCATATAGAAACACAAGAAATTTTTGTATATAAATTTTGTATCCTGCAACTTCTAGTAGTTTTTTGGGTTTTTTGTTTGTTTGTTTTTGTTGTTTTTGTGGAGTCTTTAGGGTTTTCTATATATAGTATCATGTTATCTGTAAATAATAAGTTTAACTTTTTTCTTTCCAGTTTGTATAACTTTTATTTTCTTTTCTTGACTAATTGCAAGGGCTAGGACTTCCAATACTATTTTAAATGGGGGTGGGTGGGCACCCTTACCTTGTACCTTATGTGAGAGGCAAAGCTTTCAGCTTTTCACTGTTGATTATGATATGAGATGTGGGTTTGTCATATACTGTCTTTATTATATTGAGGTATACACACTTTGTTGAGAGTTTTTATCATAAGTCGATATTGAATTTTGTTAAATGCTTTTCCTGCATCTAATGAGATGATCATATGATTTTTATCTTCATTTTGTTAATGTGGTATATCCCCATGTTGATTTATTTGTGGTTGTTCAATCATTCTTATATCCCTGGAATAAATCCCACTTAATCATGACACATGATCCATTTAATGTATTGTTGAATTTGGTTTGCTAATATTTTGTTGAGAAGTTTTGCATCTATGTTCACCAGGGATATTGGGCTGTAATTTTTTGTGTGTGCAGTATCCTTGTCTGGTTTTGGTATCAGAGTAATGCTGGTCTTGTAGAATCAGTTTGGAAGTTTTCCTTTCCCTTAAATTTTTTGGAAGAATTTGAGAAGGATAGTTATTAAATCTTCTTTGGATATTTGGTCCTGATTTTTGTTTGTTGGGAGTTTTTTGATTACTGATTCAATCTCCTTACTAGTAATCAGTCTATTCAGATTTTCCATTTCCTCATGATTCAATCTTGGATAATTGTAAGTTTTTAGGAATTCATCTATTTATTCTAGTTTGTCCAGTTTGTTGGCATATAATTGTTTATACTAGACTCTTATGATCTCTAATGTTTGTTTGGTGTCAGTTATAACTTTTTCTCTTTCATTTCTGATTTGATCCCTCTCTCTTTTTTTTTCCTTTGAGAATCTAGCTAAAGGTTTGTCATTTTTAAAAATCTTTTCAAAGAACAGCTTTTAGTTTTGTTTATTCTATTGTCTTTTCAGTCTCTATTTCATTTATTTCCACTCTGATCTTTATTATTTCCTTGCCTCTACTAACTTTGGGCTTTGTTTGTTCTTCTTTTTCTAATTCCTCTAGGTATAAAGTTAAATTGTTATTTGAGATTTCTCTAGGTTTTTTTTTAATTATGTTATGTTAATGACCATACATTACATCATTAGTTTTTGATGTAGTGTTCCATGATTGGATTTCTCTTGTTTCTTGAAGTAGGTATGTATTGCTAAGAACTTACTTCTTAGAACCATTTTTGCTTCACCCCATAGATTTTGGTATGTTGTATTTTTGTTTTCTTTGTGTCTAGGTATTTCTTTATTTATTCTTTGATTTCTTTTATGACCCAGTAGATGTTCAGTAACAAGTTGTTTGACCTCCACATATTTGTAGTTCTTTCAGTTTTCTTCTTGTAATATCATTTAATTCTTTGTTGAAGTTCTCCCTGTGTTCATTTATTTTCCTCACAGGTTTGGTGAGTATCTTTATGACCATGACTTTGAATTATCAGATAGATTATTTATCTCCATGTTATTAAGATCTTTTTCTGAGGTTTGGTCTTGGTCTTTCATTTGGAACATATTTCTCTGTGTCCTCATTTTAATTCACTCTGTTTCTATGTATTAGGTGAAGCAGCTACCTCTTTGTCTTGAAGCAGTGGCTTTGTGTAGGTGACAAAACTTGTTCAATCTTGCCCTCATTCTTGGTTGTCTCTTGAATGTGATTATCTAAACTGCCCAATGTATTCTTGATATATCTCTGTTATTGAGGGTGTTCCACCTAGTTTCAAGCTGATCAGAAGTCAGGTCCTCAGGCAGCACTTTTTAAAGTATACACATATATACTGTCCTGCGTGACCATAATCGTAATCCAAGAGAGCATAAAGTATGTAGATCAGGAGATCTGGAGGTGTCTTCTTGGTGACAGTTGCAAAAATTGGGCTCTAGGCAAGAGTATATGCTCCTTTCTAGAAGTTCTCATTGAGCTGCTGTGAGGTCAAGGTGGTACACAAGAATGGTGTCTCCATGCTTATGTTCCCTGGAAATGCCTTCTTAGCCTCTATTTATGTGAGGAACCTGAAGTTTGTCCCTCAGTCTGAACCTCAGGCTAAATAAACAGGCCTTTTTTCCAAGAAGACTGAAGTTGTGTTTTAGTCAACTGTCTGTGCAGTGCCTTGGAGTTCATGGCCTGTCAAGAACTGTCTTTCCAACTGTTACCTTCTCGTGGAGCTCAGGAATGCCAGCTCCCTTCGCCGCCAGAGCCAGGCAATCAAGGAAGGTCCACTGTGTGGATGCACATACCCACTGGCTTCAGCAAGGCAGTTGGAGAATGTAGGGGGAAGGGCATGCTCATGGAATTCAGAAAGGATGTGGGAAAATCTCTTGACTATGTGCTCATGGACTTCATGAATACAGCAGGAGAGTGCATTTATCTGTGCACATATGCTGACTTTCAGCTGGGAGTGGGAGAATGCCATGACTACTCACACTTACCAGCCCCAGGCTGGAAATAAGACAGTGCTACAACCACCCATGGTCTCTGACTTCAACAAGGCAACAGGATATTGTCACAATCACTCATTCCTGGCTGTCTTAGCAAGGTAGTAGAAAGGTGTGGCATCTGAGCTTGCCCTCCTGTGCTAACAGGATAAATGGAAAGTGCAAAACTGGTATCTGCCAATCCTTCCATATCTAGAAAGAGTGTCAACTGTCCTCTGCTTTCCTTCACATATAGTCTAGGCACTTTTCAAACTCCTTTTATTTTTCTTTCTTTTGGCTGGATCTTGGGGTAAGTGAGCTCTCATATGAGCCATTTAAAGTAGGAATCTAAGTTTCCTACAGCATTCTGGGTCCCTTGGATAATGGCTCTATTGGTTTTCTAAGCCAGATATTTTGGGAACTCATCTCTCTGGTGCAGGGTTGGGGTGCCTGAAAAGGGGCACTCACCCCTCACTCCTCCAGGAGAAGCACGACTGGTGAGATCTATCCCTATTGTGTGTTGGGGCTCAAGGAGTGGGGTTTTTAATGAGACCATGTCTCTACCTCTCTTACCCACATCAACATAGTCTCTTTATCCTTTGTTGTAGAGAAGTTCATCTAGTTTTCAGATCTTTTTCAGAGAGAAATGATCCATAAGTAGCTGTAGATTTGGTATCTCCATGGAGGAGGTGAGTTCAGGATCTTACTATGCCACTATCTTGCAGAAGTCCCAACATATCTTCTGTTTCCTCTGTTCTGATAACAAAATACCTATGCATTTATAAGCCATAAAATATGAAGCATGTAATTTTGGTGATTCCATATACATGTTAAATACTCATATGTACATTTAAAAATAGCATCAAACAGTATAAAAGTAAGTGGCAAAGCTCACATTAATAACAGTACTTTATCTTTACTTAGAATGGCAAATGAAAAACCATGATAAATCAAGAGAGACCACAGAAGAAAAGGAAACACTTTATAATATATATCTGTAATAACAATTCTTTTCCAGTTTTTTGAACAAAGGGCTCACATTTTCTTTCTTTACTGGGCCCCAAATTTTGTACCTGTCTCTCTTCAGGTAACTTATCAGGCATTGGCTTTATCTCTTCTGTGGTCCTAGTTCCTACAAAACAGTCCTCTCCTTGTTTCCAGCTCCTCTGGCCATGCCATACTTCCAATGTGCCTGAGAGTCCTAGCAATAGAACCCTTTGAATACCTTCTAAGGTGGTCATCCTGAAAGATTCCATCCTCTACCATGGCCAGGCCCTGGCCTGGAATTAAGATAAATTTGCCCCTTAAAGCTAATCAGGACCTCTCCTTGGAGCTGAGGGTAAGAATAAACACATTAGTTAAACCCCTTGACTTGAGTTTGGAATGGAAGGTAGGACCCCAGAGGAAGAGTGAATTACCGTTTTGCCAAAAGAATTGTAGCAAAATCATCCAGGGGCACCTGGGTGGATCAGTTGGTTGAGCATCTGATTCATGGTTTCAGCTCAGATCAGGATCTCAGGGTTGTGAAATCAAGCCCGCATGGTGTTTTGAGCTCAGTGCTGAGTCTGCTGGAGAGATTCTCCTTCTCCATCCCCCTTCTGCCTCTCCCCGATCCATGTGCACACACCCTCTAATAAATAAATAAGTAAAATCTTTTAAAAAAATCATCCATATCTCTCAGACCATGAAATGAATACTATAAGGAAAATCATCAGTTTCTTCAAAAGTGGAAAGAACACTAGGCATACAAGACTAGTCTCAGTACTTGCCTAGAAAAGAAAGACATGCAAAACTGAAGACATGTTTTGTAATTTCTGAAGGGACTCCTCCTGCAGGCCAGGTAGAAAAAAGTCCAGAAAGAAGCAGGGAACCACTCTAGTAAGAGATTTTAGCATGGAACTATGACTGTACAAAACTTTAATTATTTTAATTTGCTTTTGTATTTCCTGAACTCACTTCAGTGAGATCTCCTTAAAAGTTACCAACTTTGCACACACAGAGGGTAGTGTGTAGCACAATAAGAGGATCTCCAGGGGCTTCCAGGACCATTTCCTGAGCCTTGATTGGTTGCTGCAGGGGACATTGTGTCTAGGTAGGTAGTCTCACAGTGGGTCAGCAGCAATCATGGCCAAGGCAAAGCAGTGTGAGAAGAATTCTGCATCAACAAATCCCAGGGTTAGTTCCTAAAAGCCCTTGAGGTAATTAGCTGGAATACTCTCAGAAGTAGCTGGGGGTCTCTGAAGGGAATCATCTCTAGCAATTTAAGCAAATGGAGCTCATTGTCACTGTCATTTGAGTTACAATTATACAAAACATAATAGCCGGGCACAGAATATCAGCTAATTAAATGTTAGTGACCTACTTGTTTCTAAAACAGTGAACTATACTATTTCCTTAAAGCTTAACAATTAATAGAGGTGACACTACTGACAGAGTGATATTTGGCATTACAGTTTGAATAAATAAAATATTTATATTCATAGAGAAATACACTCTCCTTTGCACTGAAATAGTCATGTTCTTTATGTAATTTATTCCTATATTTGAAAGTGTTTTCATATCCATTATCTCATATAATCTTCACAACAAATATAAAAAGTAAGATAGAACTGGCATTAATAGCCTTACTTTGTAGTTCAGGAAACAGAAGTCTAAAGAGAATATGTAATATATTATAGGTAACCAGAAAACTTTGAGATGGAAAATAATCTAGATACAATACTTCTGGCTCTATGAGATATATTTCCAATTTAGATTAAGAATGTCTCAGTGAATCTAGCAGCATGAAATATGATATCAGAGAATGATCATAAACTTCATTTTAAGTACTACCCTTTGGTGCAAAAGTATACAGTTTGTCATAAATGTGTTCAATGTTTCAGACATAGGGGAAATGGTAAACTAAAAATAAAAGGAATTTCAGTGTATTTGAAAGATGAAGTTAAAAACAGCAATAAAAAAGGCATTTAAACATATTACAACATTTACCTTAGGTTGTGTCCCCTGGAAGCAGAGTCTGAAATGGGATACTTTTTGCAAGTTATTTATGAGGGAGTAAGGAAAACAAGTTAGCTATGGGAAAAGCCAAAGATGTGACTATAAGAGAAATCTAATGTCAGACTGATGCTGGGTAGATTGCAGGAGTGTGAATTGTGCAACAAAGGTTGTTTACCTTACAGGCAAGGCAGCAGAACATTATATCCCATGTCTCTCCAGGCAAAATGGTTTCATAAGCCAAGGGTAATCCTCAGAAGATGGTATAGGTCTGAGATGTTAGCAGGCAACATCCATACCTTGAGGATGTATGTACCAAAAGTAGAGTAATATGGGAGGATCCCCACCAGCCAACAACTTCAATATTTCATGTTTTGAATCTGGGAAGAATTTATTCAATGGGGGTCTAGGCGGAGCAAGATGGCGGAGGAGTAGGAGACCTGGATTACGTCTCCTCTCAGGAATTCAGCTGGATAGGGATCAAACCATTCTGAACACCTACAAACTCAACAGGAGATCGAAGAAAGGAATAGCAACAACTCTCTGAACAGAAAAGCGACCACTTTCTGGAAGGTAGGACGTGCGGAGAAGTGAATCCGAGGC
>NW_027680053.1:0-376 GCF_054177405.1 Leptonychotes weddellii
AGACAATAATGGAAATACTAGGTATCATAACTCAAAGTGTTGGGTTGAAGCAAAACAGAGGCAAATAGCCTAAAGCTTTTTTTTTTTAAAGATTTTATTTATTTATTTGAGAGACAGAGAGCGTGAGCATGAGCAGAGGGCGGAGAGAGGGAGAGGCAGACTTCCCACTGAGCAGGGAGCCTGATGGGGGACTCAATCCTAGGACCCTGGGATCATGACCTGAGCCAAAAGCAGACGCTTGACCGACCGAGCCACCCAGGCATCCCTTAAAATTCTTATATTAAAAAAAAAAAAAGTGTAAAAGTTAACAAGTTTAAAATTCATTAGATATCTATCTTATAGAATTAAAAGTAGAACAATAATAAATCCAACAAAA
>NW_027680054.1:0-376 GCF_054177405.1 Leptonychotes weddellii
AAGCAGTAAGTGAAGGATTCGTAACTAAAAGACAAGGATATTTATAATAAACTGCCTGATATTTCAACTCAGTTTTTCTGCCTTGGTTTCCACATCTGTAAAATGAAATTATATCGCCAATCCCCTGAAACCAACCCAGCCTCCAACATTAAAATTTCACAGAGATCAATATTGAATGTCAAGTTTGGGGGATAATTTTACCATTTGTGGAAATCTTTTAAGATGAAACTTTTTTTTAATCTATCTTCTGGGGATTATCTAGAGGCACCACTGATCTAAAGTAAACACAATGGGGGAACTCCACTTGTAATAATGGTAGGTTAAACAATCATAAGACACTTCCGACATAAATACTTCCCACAGAAAATAACTAAAA
>NW_027680055.1:0-376 GCF_054177405.1 Leptonychotes weddellii
ACCCTCCTCCCTCTCATGCTCTCTGTCTCTCATTCTCTCTGTCTCAAATAAATAAATAAAATCTTAAAAAAAAAATAATAAAAATAAATAAATAAATCCTAAAAAAAAAGGGGGGGGGCCTGGGTGGCTCAGTCATTAAGCGTCTGCCTTCGGCTCAGGTCGTGATCCCAGGGTCCTGGGATCAAGACCCACATCGGGCTCCCTGCTCTGCGGGGAGCCTGCTTCTCCCTCTCCCACTCCCCCTGCTTGTGTTCCCTCTCTCGCTGTGTCTCTCTCTGTCAAATAAATAAATAAAATCTTTAAAAAGATCTTAAAAAAAAAACTAGTGCTGGCAAAAAAAAAGAGGCAGATTTCAAAACTGTAACTTAACATAAGG
>NW_027680056.1:0-376 GCF_054177405.1 Leptonychotes weddellii
AAAAAAGTGAATAGTGATACCCACCAGCACATGGATAAATCTCATAGACATTGCATTGAGCAAAAGAAACCATTTTTTAAAATAATTTCATTTATATGAAGCCCAAGAACAAGAGACTTAATTTGCATGACTGAAGTCTGAACAGTGGTTATGGTAATGGGGTACTGACCAGGAGAGAACATAAGAGAACATTCTAGGGTCCTGGGAGTGTTCTACATCTTGATCTCATGGTAGTTATGTGGGTGTATACATATGTAAAGATTCAATAGGTCCTACAGTAAGATCAGTATACTTCTCGAAACTCAACAGGAGATCGAAGAAAAGAATAGCAACAACTTTCTAAACAGAAAAGCGACTACTTTCTGGAAGGTAGGAC
>NW_027680057.1:0-376 GCF_054177405.1 Leptonychotes weddellii
AAGAATGAAAATGGACCACTTTCTTACACCATATACAAAGGAAACGCAAAATGGATTAAAGAGCTAAATACAAGAACTGAAACCATAAAACTCCTAAAAGAAAACACAGGCAGTATACTCTTGGGCATTGGTCTTAGCAATATATATAAAATTTTATCTATCTCCACAGGCAAGGGTCAACAAAAGTAAACAACTGAAACCAAATCAAACTGAAAAGCTTTTGTACAGCAAAGGAAACCAACAAAATGAAATGAAAAAGCAACCTACTGAATGGGAGAAGGTATTCGCCAATGATATACCCAATGAGGGGCTAACACCCAAAATATATAAAGAACCCATACAACTCAAAGCATAAAAACAAACAATCCAATTAAAA
>NW_027680058.1:0-376 GCF_054177405.1 Leptonychotes weddellii
GAATATCTTAAAATATTTTGTATTTGCTTACACCATATCATGGTGTATATTAATATTCTCATTATGACTGTACTCATACTCCCCTATTCTTTCTTCATGTATTTTCTGTATCTAATTGCATGCATACATGTTTCAAGGTCTATCCCTTAACATTTATACTCAATTTCAGTTGATTGAAATTTTTTTTTTTTAAAGATTTTATTTATTTATTTGAGACAGAGAGAATGAGAGACAGAGAGCATGAGAGGGAGGAGGGTCAGAGGGAGAAGCAGACTCCCTGCCGAGCAGGGAGCCCGATGCGGGACTCGATCCAGGGACTCCAGGATCATGACCTGAGCCGAAGGCAGTCGCTTAACCAACTGAGCCACCCAGGCGC
>NW_027680059.1:0-376 GCF_054177405.1 Leptonychotes weddellii
GGCTCAGTTGGTTAAGCAACTGCCTTCGGCTCAGGTCATGATCCTGGAGTCCCGGGATCGAGTCCCATATCGGGCTCCTTGCTCAGCAGGGGGTCTGCTTCTCCCTCTGATCCTCCCCCCTCTCATGCTCTCTCTCTCTGTCTCATTCTCTCTCTCAAATAAATAAATAAAATCTTTAAAAAAAAAAAAAAAAAAAAATAGCTTCCAATGATTATCTTGTAAAAAAAAGACTTCTCTTCCTTTGGATAAATTCCCTGGTCTGAAAATATTAAGTCAAAGGGTATAATACTTTAAGGCCCTTCATTCAACAATATGTACCAGACTTGAAATATAATGCCAAATTACTGTCAATAAAAGGTTTTAGTGGCTACGTATA
>NW_027680060.1:0-376 GCF_054177405.1 Leptonychotes weddellii
CTCAGTTTCCCCTTCAGTATCAAAGGGTTTGGACGAAAATCTGACAAAAACCGTGGTGTCAGAACTGCCTGGGTTTGAACCCCAGCCCTCCGTGGCCAAGGCTCTTAATTTTGCTTTTCGTTTGTGCCCTCGCTTTTCGTTTGTAAAGTGGGCAGTAAAAAATACCTTAAGAGTTGCTATGAAGTTTGAGAAAATAAATACTCGTAAAGTAGTCCATAGTGCATGTTTAATACATGTTAGCTATTATTAAACCTTCCAGCATCGGGGCGCCTGGGTGGCTCAGTTGGTTGAGCAACTGCCTTCGGCTCAGGTCATGATCCTGGAGTCCCGGGATCGAGTCCCGCATCGGACTCCCTGCTCAGGGTGTCTGCTTCTC
>NW_027680061.1:0-376 GCF_054177405.1 Leptonychotes weddellii
ACATTTTAAAGCTTTTCCTATGCACATCAATAGCTCTGACAGGGCAAAGGGCAGGGGGCTCATGGTGACAATTAAGAGTTTATAATGAAATATCTGCATGCTTCCACACATGGGACTACATAGGCACCTGACCTCCCACACCCAACACAGACTCACTCATATCCACATGGACACATGATTCTTTTTTTTTTTTTTTTTTTAAAGATTTTATTTATTTATTTGAGAGAGAGAGAATGAGAGACAGAGAGCATGAGAGGGAGGAAGGTCAGAGGGAGAAGCAGACTCCCTGCCGAGCAGGGAGCCCGATGCGGGACTCGATCCCGGGACTCCAGGATCATGACCTGAGCCGAAGGCAGTCGCTTAACCAACTGAGCCA
>NW_027680062.1:0-376 GCF_054177405.1 Leptonychotes weddellii
GGCCATGGGTCCCTACAGCGGGAGGGCCTCCTCGTGGTGGACACAGGTTCCCACACTAGTCACTAGTTTGCCCAGCACGCGTTCACTATAAATAGCCAGGTTTTGACCAGAGAGAACATTCTGGGCACAGCAGAGCTGGAGTGGGGTGGGTGGGGGTGCTGGGAAGAACTCATTTTCCTGCAGGATGCCCCTCACCCTCCAGCCCAGATGGGGGAGATGGAGATGGATGGAGTGTTGGGGACCTGGGGGTAGGCAGATGGGCCGGGCTTAGGGGCCCTGGAAAGCCAAGGTGGATGGTTTGGATGTAATGGAGGAAGAAGGCCACGCACAGAGCTCAGGTGGAGAAGACGCAGCTTTGAAGGGCCGGTCATAGAAA
>NW_027680063.1:0-7508 GCF_054177405.1 Leptonychotes weddellii
TGAAAACAAATTTTAAAAGTTGTAAAGCCATCTTCAGCATGAGGATTACCTGCACACTGACCACAATGACCAAAGATGTAGCCATGGTAACTGCAAAAGACTGGTAGTCGGCTATGTGCTGCCCATCTTCTCCAGCCACATTATAAAAGGCTCCATAGGGGATGAAGAAAAGGGCCAGTGAGGTGTAGATGCCATGTGCCATGCAGATGAAAAATTTACGCTTGTTAAACAGTAGGTTCAGCTGTCCAGGTTCGTAGAGCTGGGGATAGTCCATGCTGTTCTGGTCACTCACATCCTGTCAACAAAGTTACTTTAGTGGAGGAGGCTTGAGGAGAAGTTGGAAAGGGCCTGAATTCCCCATCTCGGGAAATAGCAAGTACATGTCTAAGCATACCCTATAAACACTATTCATTAGCTTGTTTTCATTCCCATGATAACTGAGATAATCAAATGATCCCAATTTTATTGAAGAGGAACTTGAGTCTCCAAGAGAGACTCATGAGAGATTATATAGCTCTTATAACAGAACCAGAATTTGCACCCAGATCCTTGGCTTCAGAATGAAGTTTCTTTCCTCTACTCTCCTGAGGCTGCACTCATGCTCCCGGAATTCTAGTACATCACATGCAGCCAATGGGGCCCAGGGATTAATTGCTAAGGCTGTGAGGGTAGCGGCCAGCAGATGGCAGCAGAGAGCTCCAGAGTAGGACTTGGCCAATCTGAGTTCCTAACTGTGAGAGGAGAGTAGGAGAAGGGGAACTGGGTAAGGAGGAAATTGCAAGCGGGATTCCAGTGGGAAGGAAGCTGAGCCTGAAGAGCTGAGTGCTCTACCCAGTGAGAATTCTGATACCAACTGTCCGAGACAAAAAATTTAAACAGAATGAGAAGGTATGTTTGGCCCCAACAGGGTCCTGGGAGAAACTAAAACAGTGCTTCTCAAACTTAATGTGCACACAAATCTCATGGAGAGCAAATGACGATTCAAAAGGTTGGGGGTTAGGGCCTGAAACTCAGCATTTCCAACCAGATCCAAAGTAATGCTGATGACCACACTGTGAGCACCAAAGCCAAATGCCCAAACCAAAAAGGAGGCAAGGCCTGACCACTGAGAACATCAGAGGACCAGGAATAGAGGAGAAGCTGCCAAAAAAGGAGCAACACAGGCATGAGCTCTGGGGACAGACCAAGTTCCACTCCCTGCTTGTGGGATGGCCTTGGTCTTGTTGGATATGGTCCCATGAAGTACACTGGCATAGTCTCTTTAGGAAGTCCCATTTTGAAATGCTGCTGGTGCTTCCTTCTCCAGTCAATGGCTGGTGAAACTGCACGCACAGGCTTTGAAACCAGACAACCCTGAGTTCAAACCCCAGTTCCACTGCTTAGTAGGTGTATGGTCTTAAACCTGTTACATAACCTGTCTGAACCTCAGTTTCCTTATCTCCAGACAGGCAGGCAACAGCCCCTCCATCACAGGACCACGGTCATGATTAAGTTCATGTATTCAGCAGAGTTCTTGCCACACCGTAAGTAACAAATAACAGATGCTTTTATAAATAATAATACATAAAATAACGATGATAGTAAATAATAATAATAGTAATAGCAGAGCGATCTCTGAGTCAGGTGGCCTGGTATTAGGCTGAGTTCTGTCACACTGGCTGTCTGATTTGAGCCTTGGTTTCCTCCTTATAAAATGAGTGGATCGTAGACAGTCATGGAGGCCTTGCAGCATCACACTCCATGATCCTGTGATCAGTTTAGGGGCCAAAGTTGACAAAGTGGAAAAGAACAGGGGCAGACACTCAACTTGATGGCAATAAGGGGCCTTATTATATTTTTTTTCAAATTGCACAATAACTACGTTTTCCCAGAAACTGCTTTATTTTTATTATTTTATTCCACATTCTGGGCAGCTACAAAGCACCAAGAAAAGAAACACTTATAAACATGGGTACTTGGAAATGAATGTGCTTAATCTTTTACATCTAAGGTCTTCAGGAGTTCATTACTTTTTTATAGAATTCCACAAAATATGTCGTTCACAAACTGCCCTTTTTACACACAAGAAGTGAGACAACTAACTAACAAAGGCACAGAATGGGAGAGTGGAATGAGCTCATAATGTGAAGATTTATATTTTGCAATAGACAGCTAACTTTGGGCCAGAAAAATGAGGCCCAGCAAACAGGTCTAACAACAGCCTGGAGAAAATCTGGTCTCCTCAAATATACTTCCAAAAAAAATTTTTTTTTAATAATACACTCTAATTGTGCCATGGAAACTCCTCTAGCTAGCCTTCCACTTCCTCTTAAGCAGCCAGATTTCTTCCCCCTTCCAGGAAGTACCTTCCAAGGCAATAAGTGTGCCAAGGATCCACCATTTTTGTAACTGATTCTCTCCCTTCTACTTTCCCAAGCATGTTGAGCTAGACAAAAGACTGTGCCCCTTCTCTCCATGGCCATTGGGCTTCATGTCTTCCTCTCCCATTGGCAGGGTACTCTACTGGCCTTTAGTTCCTGTTCTGGGCTGCGCTGGCCAAGGAAATCTCACCACAAATGCTGGCCCTCTGCCTTCCAACAACGAGTTCCATCATTTTCTATCTATCACTGCATGGTTCTCTGTATTCAGGGGCTAATGCAGCATTTCCCAGTGTGTGACAAGGCACTAGTTCTGAGGCATATTAATAGGTGCTATATGAAAAATAAATAAATGGAAGTATAGTCATATAAGCCTGGGAAATGCTGGACTAAAATGAAATTAGAGACCATTTCATGTAGGACATCTCAGAGGCTTTAGGGAAATAATGTGGGGTGTAAATCTCAAAGAGGAGGGTAGCTAAACTTTGATCAGAGAACTGTTTGGTGGGGGGAGGATCTGGAAGGGTTTTAGATCCATGCAATACCTATTAAAACAACTTAACCTCTAGGACTCTTTCCATGACTTGTGTTTTCTACTTAGAAGCTAAAAGCAACTAAAAAGCATCAACAGAGCAAAATAAGTTATAAAGACAGAGAAAAATACATACCTGGTCAAAAATGCCCATGGCTAAAACAGGCAGTGATGTGTAGACAATGTTAAAAAGGGTAATAAACCACTGGTCATAAACAGTCTGAAAAGAAATAATATACCAGTGAGAAACACCATCCACAGAAGAATATCCCTTTTTAGGTTTTTGGGTTTAATAGCTTGATTTCCTGAGATAGATAAGAGTTTGATCTTAGAGACAGACATGAGTTCTCCCCCAGGCTCTGTCTCTTATCAGCCCTGCTCCCTCAGTGGCATACTAGATCCCTCTAAACTTCAACTTCTTCATCTCTAAAATAAAGCCATGTTCTCCTTGCACAGTTGCAGTGGGATGAAAGGAGACCACATTTGCAGAATACCCAACACAACACTAGACACATGGAAGGCCCGAAACCCCATAGTGGGCTATTTCATTCTTCAGGTTTTCAATGGCTTGTATAGTAAATCCAGTTATATGATCTAAGTGATAAGCAAAGGCTCCACTAAAATCTTCAGAGGGAGATGGGGAAATGAGCCTGTCAGCCCAACCCTGTGTTCAAATGGAGAGTTTTTTCTTGGGAATGGCTTAAAGCAAATGGAGCTAGCAGCTCAATATACTGGGTATAAACAAGTTAGACAATTAAAATATCCCCTAACACTTATATAGAGTACTTCCTTGCATGAGCCTCACTAAAAGTCAATGAGACATGTGAAACAGTTGTTATATCCCCAGTCTGTTGATAAGTACATAGAGATGTAGAAACAAAATATAATAAATATTATAGAGCTTATCACATGCAAAGGCAAAAACTAAAACCTAAGTCTCCAGCTCCTAACCAATGTCTGTTCTACCACCCTATCATCCATTCATCCATCCATTTATTCAATATTTGTCAAAAATCCATGATGTGCTAAGTACTAGGTTTTAGGCAATGGTAATTCAACATGCTATGATCAGATACAAATTCTTCATAAAATTTGCATTCTGATGGTGGCAAAAAACAGGCAATAAATAAGATATATATAGATATATATATATATATATAATGAGTAAGTGAATAGATAATAAATACTAGGGAGGAAAGATAGGAAATGTGAGAGGGTTGTAATTTTAATATGGTTGACTGGAGAAAATCTCGCTAAGAAGTGATATTTGGAAAAGATCTAAAGGAAATAAGGGATCAAATTATCAAATTATGCAGGTTTCTGGGACAGAAGCATTCCATACTGCAAGTAGATCCCATGTGAAAACGCTGAGGAAAGATAGCATCTGTTCAGAGGACAGCAAGGCAGCCCAACTGGCTAGAGAAGAATGATGGAAGAATAATGGATGTCAAAGGAGTAAGGAGTTAGATCCTATATAGGTAACCATGGCTTATTCCCTAAGTGAGATGAGAAGACACTAGAGAATTCTGAGCAAAGGAACAACCTGATCTGATTTATATTTTAGCACAATCACTCTGTATTCTTGTGCTGAGAACAGACTGAAGAGGGGCCGTGGTGGAAGCTGAGAAACCAATTAGGAGGCTAACACAGTGGCCAGATGGAAGAGGGAGGTGGCTGGGTCAGGTGACCAGTGGGCAGATGTACTGAATTCTGAATATATTCTGAAGTACATGTTCTTCTTAGGGAAGTTCTGAAAGCAATGAGGAATCTTAAATGCAAATGTTGCAAACAGAGAAGCTAAAGGTAGGTTCTATATAGTTATATAAATAAGGCAATCCATTAAATTATGTCCTGTGCATGTAGGTTATATCAAAGAGAAAATATTTTGGTGTCTTTATTGCTAAATCTGGATTTGGATTACCCTGTCTTCATGTCATTGTTTATTCTTGAAATGGGTGTATATTTGTTCAAGGAAAGGGGAAATGAAGGCCAGTTTTCTAAGACCAAATCTCAACCTGGACTGTTCTGTTGAAGTTCCACAGGTGGCTTTATTCAACACTGAATAAACCAGGCACTGTGAAATATACTGATTATTGTATTCTGAGCAAGGTTAGCCCTATGGGAAGAAGTAAGGAAGAAAGGACATTCCTGCTGTCAATCATCTTGGGGGGGTGGAGTTCAAACTTAGGGCAGGAAAAAAAATGAGAACGGAAAAGGGAAAAGGAGGAGTGGGATAGATGAGAGAGGGAAAGAAACTGCTTTCCTCTTTTGTGTGTCTCAGAATCGAGGCCTGGAATCTATGTAGGAAAGATCTGTTCAGCATCATTCTCTTTGAGGGTAGGTCAAAGCTAAGCAGAAAAGTTGAATTCTACCACCAATAAAGAGCCGAGCTAGGATTTAGACAAGGCAGCATCATTAGGGACTATACTACCAAGAGGAGTAGGCTTATGACTCAAAATAACCACTTCTAATAACCAGTTTTGAAGTTCTCTAATTGATAATAATTCCCTTTTATAATTCTTTGAGTCCTATTAAACTATATTCTTTGCATTCATTTGAACTCTGCTGTAAGGGTTTGAAAAGGCATCCTACATCCTCTGATATGCTAGGTATTCAACAACTGGCTCTCAAAAAAAAAAAAAAAAAAGTCCCTATATGTAGCATTTGCCAATTTCCATGGTGTAAATATTTCTCCCATGGCTGTTTATGCAGTGATATCACTAAATGTGGAGTTGAGATGTGCCATAGTACACCATTATATAGTATTTCTACTATATATATATATATATATATATATAATAGATAATAAATAATCTCAAGTGCATAAATAGTAAAACATGGTAAAATAATTAGGAAGTGATGTGTTTTGAGCATTTATAAACTTTGTTTCTAATGTAATTTAAATTGTAAGTTGATATAATTCAATTTTTAATAGTGGTTGTGTTTAAACACTAGCTCACAATATTTCTCAAAATTAAACAATCAGCTCTTATGAACCAATGTGGCCCAGCTCTTGCATACCACAGCTTATGTCCATGCTTGGTGCAAAGTAATACAAAATAGCCACAGCCACCTGAAGGATCACAGACTTAATGTGGCAAGAGAGAACCTGCAGAAGGGCACAGTAGTATCCCAGAGTGTCAGGCAACCATGAAAAGAGACTGGAAGAGCCTGTCAGCATTCCTTGGGAACCCCCAGGGTACTTTAGCAGAGGTATCTGAAACAAGCCTGGACTTACGGTATTCATATAGGATAGGGGCATGTACCATACAATTGATTCATACCAACTGTCCACTGAAGATAATGAAAAAAGTTGAGAAAAAACAAAGCACAGCACAGCACATCTTCATCAAAGCATCAATGAACTAACAATACAGCGGAATATTGCCTGTTAAGATCAGGGAGAGAATTAGAATGTAAGAACTACTTCAAGGCCTAGGATAATGTTATCTTTCTCCACAGACTGTTTACTTCCTTCTACCAGCTGCTGAGGATGGGTTGAAGGCCTGACGTTTCGGATGCCAGCCAGCTCTCCTGCCATAGTGCATTCTGTGACCCTACTGCCGGGAGGCTTCCCTTGGCTCTCAGCCCAGAGTGGAATGTTCCATCAGGATCTCTACCCTTGATGGGCATTGAAACTTGTCCCTCTAGTCCTAGGAAACAACCAAAAGCAGATGATCACAGCCTTCTCCGTTGCCTCCTATAGACCATCAGCAGTCCCAGGGCCTGTGGCTCAGAGCAGTACAAACCTCCAGGCTCCCAGCCCAGAGCGGGAATGGTAACAGTGTCCCAGACGCCAACTCCTGTCTACCCTAAGAGTACACCAAAACTGCAGCTTGGACTCTCTTGTCTTTGGACAAGCAAGGGTTCCACATCTCGATATATGTTCAGAATATCTGCCTTTGTGCACCAGGAGACATAAGAAAATGCTCATAGCAGCTCTGGTTGTAATAGTCCCAAACCAGAAACAACCCAAACATCCATCAGGAGTGGAATGGAGAAAGACACTGTAGTATATTGATATAATAGAATACTATAGAATAATGAAAAGCAAGGAACTAAAAAACCATGAGTGAATTTTAAAAAAATGTATGAGGCACTTCTCCAAAGACGACATACAAATGGCTAACAGACACATGAAAAAATGTTCATCATCATTAGCCATCAGGGAAATCAAATCAAAACCACACTGAGATACCACCTTACACCAGTTAGAATGGCAAAAATTGACAGGGCAAGAAACAACAAATGTTGGAGAGGCTGTGGACAAAGGGGAACCCTCTTACACTGTTGGTGGGAATGCAAGTTGGTATAGCCACTTTGGAAAACAGTGTGGAGGTGCCTCAGAAAATTAAAAATAGAGCTACCCTATGACCCAGCAATTGCACTACTGGGTGTTTACCCCAAAGACACAGATGTAGGAAAAGAAGGGCCACATGCACCCCAATGTTCATAGGAGCAATGTCCGCAATAGCCAAACTGTGGAAAGAGCCGAGATGCCCTTCAACAGATGAATGGATAAAGAAGATGTGGTCCATATATACAATGGAATATTACTCAGCCATCAGAAAGGATGAATACCCAACTTTTACATCAACATGGATGGGACTGGAGGAGAT
>NW_027680064.1:0-376 GCF_054177405.1 Leptonychotes weddellii
AAGATTGTTTTGGCTATTTGGGGTCTTTTGTTAGTTCCATAAACATTTTAGGATTGTTTGTTTTAGTTCTGTGAAAAATACTGTTGGTATTTTGGTAGGGATTACATTTAATCTATACATTGCTTTGGGTAGAATGGACATTTTAACAATATTTGTTCTTCTAACCCATGAGCATGGAATGTCCTTCCATTTGTGTCATCTTTAATTTCTTTCATAAATATTTTATATTTTTCAGAGCACAAGTCTTTCACTTCCTTAACTTTATGTATTTTACTATTTTTAGTGCAATTATAAATGGGATTGTTTTGATTTTCTTTTTTTTTAATACCCTTTCTTTTTTTCTTTTTTTTATTATGTTATGTTAATCACCATACAT
>NW_027680065.1:0-376 GCF_054177405.1 Leptonychotes weddellii
AGAGAGAGAGACAGCGAGAGAGGGAACACAAGCATGGGGAGTGGGAGAGGGAGAAGCAGGCTCCCCGCAGAGCAGAGAGCCCAATGTGGGGCTCTATCCCAGGACCCTGGGATCATGACCTGGGCCAAAGGCAGTCGCTTAACCAACTGAGCCACCCAGGTGCCCCTATACCATAGATTTTTTTTTTTTTTTTTAAAGATTTTATTTATTTATTTGAGAGAGAGAGAATGAGAGAGAGCACATGAGAGGGGGGAGGGTCAGAGGGAGAAGCAGACTCCCTGCCGAGCAGGGAGCCCGATGCGGGACTCGATCCCGGGACTCCAGGATCATGACCTGAGCCGAAGGCAGTCGCTTAACCAACTGAGCCACCCAGGCG
>NW_027680066.1:0-376 GCF_054177405.1 Leptonychotes weddellii
CAAAATCCTACATTTTGCTTACAACTATATAACCTTCCTTATTTGCGTGTGATAGATTTTGTGTTCGGTGTCATGGGAGTAACACATTTCTTTGTCAATTGCATTGTAATGACCTCTAAGCCATCCGTAGCCATGACCACTGTCCTGTCTTGTCACGTACAGTTCCCATCTTAATCGGATGCTACTGCAAATGTGTTACATCTTCAAGGATATTCATGGGCAGAACTTTGAAAATATGTAGGTTTCTGATACCTTTAAGAGAGTAAAACTAAAGTAAAAATTGCCAGAACTAATAGAAGAATTGGATTCAAACAGAACAAAAAATGAATAACATGAAACTGAATGTCCAGAGGAAAATAATTATAATTTTGATGAC
>NW_027680067.1:0-376 GCF_054177405.1 Leptonychotes weddellii
AAAGAGATTGCACCAATACTAAAGAATTATAAAATTAACAGAAACCTATAAATTATGTTCTTTTCTCAAGAAGTAAGATCAGGCCTCTATTATGGAGTATCCATTTTCTGGTTTACATACTTACTTTCCTGGTGCTAAGAGTGATTACCGTCGGTCATTTATGACACCTCTTTCACTGATGTAGATCTTATAAAAGACACTATATTCATGTCACTAATAAGAGTTGGAAAATAGAAGATAACCCGAGAAGTCCACAGTTTTTAAGTAATTAGTACAAAAACGTTTTTTTTTTTAGGAAGAAAAATGAAAGAATCTATAATTTTGGGAAATGTTAAGTGATTTACCTGGGGTATGGGTAAGATGGTGAGAAATGAAA
>NW_027680068.1:0-376 GCF_054177405.1 Leptonychotes weddellii
GAGACGGAGTTCAAGATTCGGTGAAATCGTTTTCCTGGTGTAAGCCATACATGGACAAAGCCCACTTGGAAAAACAAGCAGAGTGCGCCAAAACTTCAGCCCAATGTCCTCAGGAAACTTTTATCATGAAAGGTTCAAAACAAGACCCAGTTAAGAAGAAAAACAAGGCAAGGGCGCCTGGGTGGCTCAGTTGGTTAAGTGACTGCCTTCGGCTCAGGTCATGATCCTGGAGTCCCTGGATCGAGTCCCGCATCGGGCTCTCTGCTCGGCAGGGAGCCTGCTTCTCCCTCTGACCCTCCCCCCCTCATGTGTTCTCTCTCTCTCTCTCATTCTCTCTGTCTCAAATAAATAAATAAAATCTTTAAAAAAAAAAAAA
>NW_027680069.1:0-376 GCF_054177405.1 Leptonychotes weddellii
AAGAATGTACACTCCTAAGGAAATCACCAATAAAATGAGAAGACAACCTACCGAATGGGAGAAAATGTTTGCAAATCATATATCTGATAAGGGACTAATATCCAAAAAATATAAAGAACTCATACAAGTCAATAGGAAAACAACACATAATTCAATTAAAAAATGGGCAGAGGATCTAAATAGACATTTTTTTTTTTAAGATTTTATTTATTTATTTGAGAAAGAGAATGAGAGACAGAGAGCATGAGAAGGAAGAGGATCAGAGGGAGAAGCAGACTCCCCGCTGAGCAGGGAGCCCGATGCGGGACTCGATCCCGGGACTCCAGGATCATGACCTGAGCCGAAGGCAGTCGCTTAACCAACTGAGCCACCCAGG
>NW_027680070.1:0-376 GCF_054177405.1 Leptonychotes weddellii
ATTACACCCAAGTCTCTAAGTGGGCATAGGAACACCTTAAACAGATACAGCTTGACCTTTCAAAACTGTACCAGGACCAATAACACACATATTATTATACCAACAAAATTAAGCACAAGGAGCAACTTTTTTTTTTTCTTTTTTGATCAGGGGAAAACTATTTGCCTATGAAGTTGTTGCAGTGGAGATCGGCCATACATAAAATAGAAAACATTTTTAAAAAGTGAAAGAAAGCAAAACAAAAGAAAAAGAGAAAAGAGGGCCATCTGGGTGACTCAGCTGGTTGAGTATTCAGTTGGATTTCAGCTTAGATCATGAGCTTGGGGTCATGGGATCACCAGTGTAGGGCTTCAGGCTCAGCGGGGAGTCTGCTTGA
>NW_027680071.1:0-376 GCF_054177405.1 Leptonychotes weddellii
AAGATTGTTTTGGCTATTTGGGGTCTTTTGTTAGTTCCATAAACATTTTAGGATTGTTTGTTTTAGTTCTGTGAAAAATACTGTTGGTATTTTGGTAGGGATTACATTTAATCTATACATTGCTTTGGGTAGAATGGACATTTTAACAATATTTGTTCTTCTAACCCATGAGCATGGAATGTCCTTCCATTTGTGTCATATTTAATTTCTTTCATAAATATTTTATATTTTTCAGAGCACAAGTCTTTCACTTCCTTAACTTTATGTATTTTACTATTTTTAGTGCAATTATAAATGGGATTGTTTTGATTTTCTTTTTTTTTAATACCCTTTCTTTTTTTCTTTTTTTTATTATGTTATGTTAATCACCATACAT
>NW_027680072.1:0-376 GCF_054177405.1 Leptonychotes weddellii
GTGGGCAGGGGATAAACTAGATGGGTGATGAATGTTAAGGAGGGCACTGGTTGTGATGAGCACTGGGTGTTATATGTAAGTGATAAATCACAAATTCTATGACGGAAATGAATATTACACTATATGTTAACTAACTAGAATTTAAATAAAAACTGGAAACATTAAAAAAAAAAATCTAATACCTTAAATAGGGCCCAAGTGGAATCATTAAGACTGTGGACTCTGGAGGCAGACTGCCTGGTCTGAACAGCAACTCTGTTCCTTACTAGCTGTAAAAAGAACCTTGGACAAGGTACTTAAACTCTCTGTGCCTCAGTTTTCTCATCTGCAAAATAATGATAGTAGTAGTAAGGGTTATATGACATAAGTCATTTAA
>NW_027680073.1:0-376 GCF_054177405.1 Leptonychotes weddellii
ATGAGGGACAAGGTGTCCTTCCATTCCCTGTACTCTGGAGAGCAGAAATTGCCCCACCTTACAGATGAGGAAACTGAATGTGAAAAAGTATAAGAAATCTGTCTAAGATCAGAGAGAATATTTTTACAAGTACACCAAACAGAATCATGGGGCATCATTAAACAATGTCCTAAAAATGCTTCAATGTGTCTTTAAATTCCCTAAAAGTGTATTTCAGCATTCTCCTTTCTTCACCCAAATAACTCCCACAGGCCACAGCACCATCTGAAAGTGACAAGGTCGGCCCTTCACTGGGGCCAAGACCATGTCTTCTCTGATGCCCCATCCCCTTCCCAGCGCTGGTGCTGCAAGGCTCCAGGCATCTCCCTGAACAGTG
>NW_027680074.1:0-7507 GCF_054177405.1 Leptonychotes weddellii
TAAAAAAAAAAAAAAAAAAATTAAAAAAAAACACCTCTCATTTTGTCAGGCCCCCCCAAACTGTGACCCTAGTCACACTGCACCCCTCTCCCTGGGCCTCTGTTCCCCTCCCCCACCCCAAGTTTGGCATCCCAGGCCCCCAGCCTTACCGAGTTTCCAGGCCATCAATATATTCCTTCTTCTTTTTCCGGCTTTCTTGGGCCGACTGTTTGTTCCGGATTTTCCGCCGGATTTTTTTCAGCACTCGCTCCTCGTACTGCACAGTGACATGAGGAGAGTCCACTCCATTGTCTGGACCCATGTTCTCTTCCCATGGGAGCCCCCCCTGCCCCAGACCCAGGGACCTGGGGGAAGACTCCAAGTGACTTCCTCTAAATTCTTGCAGTCTCTGGGGCGGGGCGGGGGCGGGGGTGTCCTGGGTCCTGATGATCTTCCCAGACCCCATCCCAGTTAGGAACTGGCTACCAGACTTTGCGCATTGGTGCGATGGCGCCACCTTCTGGCCATGCCTGGGAATAGCGCCTTTCCCGGAGCCGGCTGGTACCGAGACGAAGGAATGTCTTTCCAGTGGGAATGGCAAACCCAGGTCTTGAGTTGAATGAAATAGGCTTGGGGGTCGGGGCAGCTGCGGCGAGCTGGTTGCATATGGCGGTGTGGGAGTGTGGGGGCCACAGTCACGGAATTCTTGCATGAAAACTCCCGGTCAGAGAAATGTTAGCAACCAATTCAAAATTCAAACATTCACAAAATGCAGCACAGCCCAGTCGAAGCCTGTCTGCAGGGGTACCTGGCCTGCGGGTCACCCCTTTTGTGAGCTCTGGCCTGCAAGGGGCTATGATAAAGCGTGAAAGGCACGAGGAAGGCTCCCAGAGCCCAAACCACCGCCGCCTGGAAGCCCACCCTTGGTTCCCGGATGTCAAGCCCTGCCCACCGAGTTGGTCTTTAGGATGCATTTCCCGGCTCCAGCGACAGACGCGTCATGACATTCTAGCGCAGGAGGCCCCCAAGGTGAGATTCCTGGGCAGGTAGCTGCAGGAAAGGGGGCGGGGCCCGGAGCCCCGGCTCACCTTGGTGAGGGGCAGCTGGGTGGGCAGAGTGAGGCCTTCTTTGGCCAGAAGCTTCTTCTCATCCTCTGTCAGCACCAGCTCCTGGCAGTGGTCAGCCCCGGGGCGCAGCAGGTGGGGGGCTGCCACGTGATGCTGTTGCTGTGGGAAAAATCAGGACATGGCGCTGGGGGCAGGGAAACCGACCCCCTCCAGGAAGTGGAAGAGGCACCAGATTTGAGAAACTATCGATTCGTCTGCTGTCAGGTCCGCATGGGCGCTGGGGCTCAGGAGAGCCAGCACCAGCCCTCTGAGCCGAGAACTGGTCCTACGGAACCTCATGCGTGGACAAAAGGGCTGGACACAGTGGGGATATCCAACAAATAGGGGATAGATTTAAAAAGGCATCACCCGGGTATGCGGGGTGGGGAGTACTACACAGTGGTGAAAAAGGATGGGGCTCCCCCGTATCATGATATAAAGCAATCACCACGATAAACTCTCAAGTTAAAAAATAAAGGGCCAAAAACATGTTAAGGGTGGGACACTACTTAGTATGTCAAACTTAAAAAATGAAGAAGGAATCCCTTTGGGAGGAGTCCTTGGCATCTGTGTGGGAAGGGAGGTATCTGGCAACATAGGGTGAGGGAGAAGATCCCCCCCCATGCCTGTGTGTGCCTTTGGAACTCGGGCTGTATGGATGCATTTGCCTGTTTAAAAAAAAAAAGTGTTTAATTAAATTTAAATTATGAAAGATAAGCATTAGAAATGTCACCCGAGTGTCAAAGTCTTAAAAATGTCACCCTGTGGAATGACAGACCCCAGAATAAAGGTGCAGATTGGGACAGTCTGTCAATCCTGTGGGTCAATCCCCACTACCCAGAATTCTAGGCCATTAATCAGCCCAACTGGTTCCTCATCTGTGAAATGGGGGCACTAATTGGGTCGTCAGGTCTGGTTTATGGGTACCCGAAGCCCTTGGAAATACAGATGGCCCTGGGTCAGTGGGCAGTGACCCAATAGGCCAGCCCAGGGATCGAGCCAGCAGCCACTGTGTGACTTATGGCAAATTGCTGACCCTCTCTGTGCCCATTTCCTCAAGGGTGAAATTAATGTAACAAGAGCCCCAATCTTTTGCATTACTGTGAGTTAAAAGATGATACATTGAAAGCATTTAGAAGAATGCTTGGTTTTAGCTTTTTTTTTTTTTTAAATTATTATTACTACTGGAAAGTGCCCTACCCTGTATGTGACTCAGCCTTCCGATCTCTGAAATGGAGGTACTGGGGCCCCATGAAGCCCTCCGACCCCAATGCTCTGAGGGGTGGGGTCGGGGCTGCTCACCAGGTCGGCGGCCCCGCTGCCGGAGAGAAGAAGATCTTTCACCGTGAGGTTGCAGGATGGAGGCTGGTCCATCAACTCAACCTGCTCCTCGGAACACAGGCCCGGGCTCCACATTTCTGATGAGGGCAGATGGGGACAAAGACAGGGAAAAGTCAGGTGGGGACCTCTGAGCTCCCAGCTTCTACCTGCTGCCTCCAGAAAGGCTCCCAGGATTGACCACAATGTGCTAGGGATTTGGGGCACAGCTTGGGGCCCCAAGGCCTGGGTTGAAGGCGACAGCCCCAGCTGGTGCCTCTGTCTTCTTGCTGAGGGAAATTGGGAACCCGATTCATCAGGACACTGCTGAGGGACCCACTGCCAACCCGGCAGGAGTGGCAGTTATAGCCCAGGATCACAGACTAGATCTCCAGCCAGAGCGGCCTTATCTCCCGCTGGGGGCAGGGACCAGGTCTAATTCACCTCAGGTTCCCTCCCACCTGGCACCTATAGGCAGACTGCTCTCCAGAACACAGACTTCAGGGTTACACAGCTCTTGGTTCCTATCCTGACTGGGCAGAGCTGTGTGACCTCGGTTAAGTGATTAAACCTCTCTGAGTCTCACTTTTGTCAACTCTCCAATGAATCCAATAAGAGCTCCCACGTCGTTGCAAGGCTCAAGGGGAAAAGGACGCCCTGCTGGGGGGTGTCTTGTGCATAAGGCTAGTTTCCCCCAGATCCAGGAGGAGCGTCCCGAGGCCTAGGGTCCCATGACCTCACACACTTTCATCGAGCATCTCTATGATCCAGGCATGGGAGGCTCAAAGATGAGCATGGTATCTGGGCAGCGTGGTATCTGGGGCAGGAGCCAGCCTGCCAGGGTTACAGCCCAGTTCAGTGGCTCTGGCTCATTCCTAAACCTCACGGGAACTCCATTTCACCATCTGGGGAATGGGCCCATGACAGCACCTATTTCAAAGGGCCGGTGTGTGGGCACAGTGCCTGGAACGAGGAGAGGGTGGTGAACGAAGATGCAGAACCCACCCAGGTCTATGGCCACAGAGGTCTCCAGCACTTGGGCCACTGGTCCCGGGGGACTGGCAAGGCAGGGGAGTCCCGGGTGGTAGGAGGGACAGAGCCCCTCGCCTGACTCCGTGGTATGGCAGCCGGTGGGGGTGGCGGCCGCCCCACTGCGTGGAGGGGTGTCCGGGAGGTCAGAGGGCAGGTCTTCAGAGATGCCACTGTCACTGGCTGCAGGGGACCAGATCGGGGAGCTGGGCACCGAGTCTCCAGAAGCCAGGATGGAGTTTAGGAACTCCTCAGAGTCTGGGCCTGGCAGGACCTGCTGGGACAGAGAGGGGGGGGGGGGGAGATGAAAGCGCTAGGCTTTATTCTGGATAGCTGTGTGACTCTGAGCAAGCCACTGATCCTCTCTGGGCCTCACTTGTCCTCTCTGCAAGACAGAAGGGGCTAATTCCCCTTCCTCCCAGGGTTCTTGGAGCCTGAACACAATCGTGCAGCGTGGGTACACCCCCCCAAGGCACAAGCCCCGAGTTTGAGCTTGAACCCAGCCCCAAAGTGCTGTGTGACCCTGGACAAGTTACTGCTCCTCTCTGGGCCTCGGTTTCCTCACCTCTAAGAAGCAGCTAATGTCACCTACCCCTTAGGGTAGCTGAGAGGTTCGACACAATGCTGTGCTTTGCTAAAATTGAGCTCTGTGAGCCCATGGAGTGGGGCTCTGGCTCTGTGGCCTGGCGTGTCCTCACCTGGTCCTTGATGTGGTCCCAGTCCTCACCCAGCTCCACATGTCTCAGGATGCCGTCCTGCTGATCAAACAGGAGATCCAGGAGCTCCAGGCTGCCAATGGGGTCCATGGGACCGGTGGAGGAAGCCATCTGGGGCAAGGAGGGGACAGGCATGAGGATCACTCAGCCCCCTCTCCTCCCACCGCCCATCTGCACGCCACCCCAAGGTCCATGAGGCTCAAACTCAACCACCGCTCAGCCCCCAGGCCGGCCCACCCTGCCCCTGGAGCTTCCATCTCCAGATGGGCTGTGGAGCTGACACAGGCTCTCCCAGGGCATGTGAGCCAATTCCTTTAAAAGTGCTAGACAGGTGCATGCATGGGGGTGAGCAGCCTTGTCAACTCCTATGAGACTGATGAAACCAGCCCCCTCTTACCCTCCCATCCTGCCCAAGTGCCCCCCTCCTGGAGGAAAGACAAGAGCAGCCCCAGGATGGAGGCACGAGTTTGGCCATTCCATGTTCTCTCTGGGCCTCAGTGTTCCCATCTGTACAATGGGGTGTGTGTGTGTGAGGCTCCTTCCAACTCTGGGAGCTTGGGGAGGGTTTCCTGGCCTCGACCCTCCCTCCCTCCCCCATGGACCCGGACCGGGCTCACCTTTCCAGCTGCTAAATCCCCATTCATGAGGCCAGCCAGCTCTGCCTCCCACCGCTTCCCGAGTCTGCTCTGAGCTGGAGCCTCACCCCACCACCAGGACTCCCAGGCTCTGCTCCGCTCCTCGCTCCAGCTCTGTAGCTCTGTAACCACCCCCAAAAGATGCTGAAATAGTATAGGGAGCTCCCAGCCCATCCCTGGGTGCTGATTGGGGGACAGGCAAGATGGACAGGGTTAAGGGCCAGTGACACCAGGGCAGGCTGGGGGAAGGGAGGGAAGACCGTTATCTTGATGTTTTGTGCTTTTCTAGCCGCAGTGGGCAAAGGCCAAAGTCTGGGGTGCCTCAGCTCTGCCATGACCTCTCCCCCACTTTCAGGGACTGTTTCTCCTCTGAGTCCCAGGATGTGGGTCTCCAGGAGAGCCCAGGGCCCCTGGCTGGGTCCTGTCCACTCCCAGGACAGAACAAAACCAAGAGGAACAGCCCAGGCCTTTGCTGGAGCCATTCCCTCTGCCAGAAGCTCCCTTCCCTCAGGACCTGGCAACCTCCTACCCACCCTCCAAGCCCTCCCCAGCCAAACCTAAGCAGCAATCAGTTACTTCTAGAATCTTCTATTGTTCATTTATTCCTTGAATACTGATTGAGCCAAACTTGGTCCCAACCCCAGGGCCTTTGCACTTGCTGTTCTGCCTGCCGGGAAATGCCCTCCCTCCCACCTCTGACTCTGTCACTGTCTTTGTATATTCAGCCCAGATGGCTAAGAGGCTATGGGTGACCGCCCCCTTCCCCGGAGCCCAGCCCCATAGCTCTTTGTGATATCACTGTTTTCAGGAACCCCTCACTGTTTGACATTGTCTTTTGTCTTTACCTGTTTTTGTGTCTTCCTCATTTCTCTCCTTCCCACCCCCAGGGCCTTACAGGCTAGAACGGAGTTTCCCTTGTTCTCTGCTGGGTCCCTAGTATCTAGGAAGGGCCTGCACATAGCAGAGGTGCTCAATCAGCCCTTACTCATCGAGCCCACCACTGTTTTAGGGATAAAGCACTGAACAAGCTAGACCATAAATATACATAAATAAATCAGGAAAGTGATAAAAGAGTAAGTGCTACCAAGAAACTGCATATAACCACAGGGAAAGGCAACCAAAGGCTGGAAAAGCCCCCTTGAAGAAGGTGACCTTTTTTTTTTTTTTTTTTTAAGTAAGCTTTATACCCAATGTGGGGCTTGAGCTCACAACCACAAGATTAAGAGCTATATGCTCTACCCACTGAGCCAGCCAGGTACCCCTTAAGAAGGTGACATTTAAGGGGCGCCTGGGTGGCTCAGATGGTTAAGTGTCTGCCTTCGGCTCAGGTCATGATCCCGGGGTCCTGGGATCGAGCCCCACATCGGGCTCCTGGCTCAGCCGGGAGTCTGCTTCTCCCTCTCCCTCTGCCTCTCCCACTGCTCATGCTCTCTCTCTCTCTGTATCTCTGTGTCTCAAATGAATAAATAAAATCTTTAAAAAAAAAAAAAAAGAAGGTGACATTTAAGTACAGTCCTGGGGGAAGCGTGTTTCAGGCTGAAGAAACAGCACATGCAAATGTCCTGTGATCAGGACTTGGTCTGGTGTGTTGGAGGAACAGCGAGGAGGCCCCTGTGGCTGGAGCAGAGAGAGGGGGTGGAGAGAGGGAGAAGGAAGGGCAGGCAGGGGATGCGGCATGTCGTTCAGGGTGTTGGCGGCAGGGTGGGGGGGCAGGCAAGGAGTTTGGTTTATACTAAATACAGCAGGAAGCTGTTGGGAGCTTAGTGAGTGGAGGAGAACTGAACCCAGCCTTCCGTGTGTCGGGCACGATGCTGGGCTCCAGGCTGCACATGGAGTGGAAACTGCACATGTACAGAAAACACCCTCCTTGCGCTCAAGAAATTCCCATCCCGGTGTGTTTTTCTCAATGGACCGTCACCATTCACGTAACAGACATTTAGTGAAAGCCCACAACGTGCTATGTCTGGTGCGGTACTTGCATCCGACGGGGGGGACACACAAGACAGCGGCTGTGCCCCAGGGTACCCTGGACAACGTCTGGGAGCTGTCTGTGACTGTCGGACTGGGGGGGCTCCCGGCAGCTCAGGCCCCCAGCGCCCGGGGGCGCCCCTGCCCCAGAGAGTGATCCAGCCGAGGGGAGTCACTGTCGTCTCTCACCCTCAGCCTCCCCCCAATCTTCCTTACTTCCTCTGTAACCACCCTGTGTTGGAGTTTTAAGGGCTTTGTTTGGCTTGGCTGGGCTTCCGTGATCCCAGCCGTAATATTTATTCAGCCTTTGCTGTAGAGACTCTTTTCCAGGGCAGGCAAGGCAGGTGTGGGAAGTAGGTGAGGTTTGACTTCTGGTTTCTCCCTGCCTCTGCCTCCCCCCTCATTGCTGACCCCCAGGAGCCCCGGTGACCTTCAGATAGAGCTCTCCCTCCTCCTCATACCCAAACCTGCCAGACAGAAGAGTCTGCATTCGCTCGCTCACCCCTTCCTGTAGATTTAGACCCCCTAGTGCCCTTCCCCAAGATCTTTGTATTTAAAATTTTTTATATATAGGGCGCCTGGGTGGCTCAGTCGTTAAGCGTCTGCCTTCGGCTCAGGTCATGATCCCAGGGTCCTGGGATCGAGTCCCACATCGGGCTCCCTGCTCAGCGGGAAGCCTGCTTCTCCCTCTCCCACTCCCCCTGCTTGTGTTCCTGTTCTCGCTGTCTCTCTCTGTCATATAAATAAATAAAATCTT
>NW_027680075.1:0-376 GCF_054177405.1 Leptonychotes weddellii
CACGCGTGCTGCATTAGTGTGAACTGTTCGACATAGCGATTCAGCAATTCCGTGCGTGACTTCGCGCTCCCACAGTACGTGTCGTCACCCTCTGTCACCACACAAGATGATTAGACTCTCACTGACTAGAGTCCCGACGCTGTGCCTTCCATCTCCGTAATGCTTCACGAATGTGCATGTCTTCCTGGAGCCAGGGCCACGCTCATCTTCTGGAATGTTCCAGGTTTGCTATCTGTGCTTTTTTTCTAAGACCAGGTAAAAATAAGGGAAAGATGCAGCATTAATTGGCAACGGTGATTGGTTTCTGATGGTGGGACTGTGGGTGGTTCTACTTCTTCTTCGACTCCCTGCCTTTTCTGGGCTCCTCTCCTGTGCC
>NW_027680076.1:0-376 GCF_054177405.1 Leptonychotes weddellii
GGATCATCTTCAAAATACAGCCCCGATGATGATACTGACATAGTACACCTGTCCATTTATATTTCCCCAATTTTTGGAAAACACTATATTACACAAGTAGATGATAAAGCTGGGACAAGCCCATGTGTGTCTGGCCCAAAAGTTGTGCTCTGTACCACTGTGGTTCCCTGACATTTTTGCAAAGTATAAAAAAACAAAAAAAGGCTGGCAAGCTCAAATCTATCACTGCTTAGATTGAATACTTTATTTTTGTAGTTCTAATAATAATAGGTCCAAAAACTTCACGTATCCCTTACTCCCCTGACCATTGCTAACCATAGTTATGGCTAATTGCAAATTTGCCTGATAAAGACAGTAAAAAATAGAGAAAATAAAA
>NW_027680077.1:0-376 GCF_054177405.1 Leptonychotes weddellii
CTCATGCTCTCTCTCTAATAGTTGTTTCTGGTCTTCTTCTGTTATAACCACTGCCTTTGATGATATCTAGTTTTAAAGTTTTATCAAACTCTTTCTTCTTCCTCTCAACTTTTAATTTGAAATCATCCTGATCAGGCCAAGGACATGCCAGTGATATTTTTTATAAGAATCCACTCTGTCCCTTACTGGGAATACACTATTCAGACACTGCACAGGTTTGTCTGTTCAAAAAGAAGATTTTTAAATTTAAAAGCTAAATTGTCTTCAGCAAAAGGGTTGTAAATTTAAGGGCTAAATTATGTTATGAAAGTCCAGGAAATCTATGATTGATGAGTTTATCCTTTAAGAGTAGTTCTCCCGGCAAGATGGCGGAGGA
>NW_027680078.1:0-376 GCF_054177405.1 Leptonychotes weddellii
CACCCAGGCGCCCTTAAGATTTTTTTTTTTAATTTGACAGAGAGACAGCGAAGAGAGGGAACACAAGCAGGGGGAGTGGGAGAGGGAGAAGCAGGCTTCCCGCAGATCAGGGAGCCCGATGCCGGACTTGATCCCAGGACCCTGACACCATGACCTGAGCCGAAGGCAGACGCTTAACAACTGAGCCACCCAGGCGCCCGATGTCAGTGCTTCTTAACTGGAGACATTCTGAGTATCCCGATCTTCATGAAGGTAAGTCCCATCCTCTGCTTCGAAGGGTCGATTGCAGCACATTGCTGGCGCACCTGTGTTCCTCACAGAGCCGTGAATGTAAGTGCTGGAATCCTGTTCTATCAAGTGCTTATTTAAAAGAAGA
>NW_027680079.1:0-376 GCF_054177405.1 Leptonychotes weddellii
CATCCATAAGAGAAAAGAATGGTTTATTTCAGTGTCTTTTATGAGTGGCTATCCATATTGTAAAATCACAGAACGTTGGAACTGAAAGAGATCTTAATGAAACTTAATTTTCCTGATTTATGAAATGAGTATGTTGGACTAGAACATCTGCAAATATGCTTCCAACTGTAAAAGTCTGTGATTATGTATGTATGATATATATGTATGTACATACTCATGTACACATAAAAAAGAAGCCGTAAAGTATCAAGCTGATTTTTTTTTTTTAAAGATTTTATTTATTTATTTGACAGAGAGAGACGCAGCAAGAGAGGGAACACAAGCAGGGGGAGTGGGAGAGGGAGAAGCAAGCTTCCCACGAGCAGGGAGCCCGATG
>NW_027680080.1:0-376 GCF_054177405.1 Leptonychotes weddellii
CCATTCATTGTTTAGTAGCATTTAACCTTCATGCAGTTGTGTTCTTTCCAGATTTTTCCTTGTGGTTGATTTCCAGTTTCATAGACTTGTGGTTGGAAAAAGTACAAGGTATGACTTCATCTTTTTTTTAATTTGTTGAGACTTGTTTTGTGTCCTAATGTATGGTTTTGTTATACTTTTTTTTTTTTTAAGAGCAATTCTCAGCTCACAACAAAATGGAAAAGAGATACAGAGATTTCCCATATATTTCCTGTTCCCACACATGCAGAGCCTCCCCTATTATCAATAACAATCACCAGAGTGGCACATTTGTTACCAACAATGAATCTACAGTGACACATCATAATCAACCAAAGTCCATAGTTCACCTTAGGGC
>NW_027680081.1:0-376 GCF_054177405.1 Leptonychotes weddellii
TATCAAAATTGCAACATTTGTGTGATGCTTCCTATTTTGTTCCAAGAAGGAAACATTCTGCAAAGTTGACATTTGTGATAATATATTATGTCAGGTGAAATAGGCAAGAAGTTAATTAAAGTCAGAGAGTTAATTAATGAGATCCAGTGCACATTAATGATCATTACCTCATCTGAGAAGAGTAATTAAAGTGGCGTTGCTGGTGTTTCTCTATTCTCCTAGGTGGCGTGTTGACATATCACATAAGTCACTCAATGTTGGAGAGGTAATTCTCCCTCTGTGGCAGCTGGGACAGCCAAATGTATCACCCATGGCAACTGGGGTTTGAAAGCAGCATGGCCCTTGCAAGCTCAGTGTCTGGCAGAGTGAGCCCTCA
>NW_027680082.1:0-376 GCF_054177405.1 Leptonychotes weddellii
AATCCTCCACCTGGAAGAGAGGGAGCTGGAGTATTTATTCACCAATTTTCAGAGAAGCCTTGATTCCGGATTTCCATGTGATGCCAGAGGCCAAGAAATCCCTGAGGCAGAAAGGAAGGTGCTCCCATCCCTGAAGGAAGCTCTGGTGTTTTGCATATGTGAATGGGAAGGCAAGTGCCAAGAGGATGCTTGTGGGACATGACAGCAGTGAAAATGTGCCCCTTGAGATGTTGAGAGGGATCTGTATGAGGAGATGCCAATACCTACCCCACAGAATACAAACATGAAATTCCAATGAGAAGTCAAATGAGAGACAGCGATTTGGGGACTTCAACGTATTTGGCTAATATTAGCATAAGACTTTTCAAAGTAGGGC
>NW_027680083.1:0-376 GCF_054177405.1 Leptonychotes weddellii
TATGCACAAACAGTGAATCATGGAACACTACATCAAAAACTAATAATGTAATGTATGGTGATTAACATAACAATTAAAAGATTAAAAAAAACCAGCTGCCTATTTTTAGGATTTTATCCTAGGAAGCCAACCTACTGCTGAATGATGGAAGCAGACAGGATTTCAGCAGATTCATTGTAGTGTATCTTGCCCTGTTAAGGAATTAGTTGAAGATGATGTTTTCACTTTTTTCCACACACACGCAAAAAAAAAAAACTGTATGCAGTTTAGGTATCTTCTGAATTTCACCTAGGTTGTTGAATAGAAATGGGTATCCTATTTGGTAGTATAGTGGTTTAAAAAAACAAAACACAGAGCAAACAAACAACAACAACAA
>NW_027680084.1:0-7507 GCF_054177405.1 Leptonychotes weddellii
GTGTCTATCACCCAGTCACCCCATCCCTCCCACCCCACCCCCCACTCCAGCAACCCTGTTTGTTTCCTGCAATTAAGAATTCCTCATATCAGTGAGATCATATGATACATGTCTTTCTCTTTTTGACTTATTTCACTCAACATGGGACTTCTTAAGGCATGGAGTTTTGCTCCATTAAAGGCAGTCATGGGCTGGCACAAACACGCCTTTCCTAATGTCTAAGAGCTGTTGAATCCCGATCATTGCTACATTCTAAGGAAGGCACACCACTCTGCACTGATGCTCTTTACTTTATGGTATTAAGAAGGTCCTTGGCTACAAAATGGTATTTAGCTTTGGGGCCACAATTACAACCTGACTTGTCACCTTCAGATTTGCTTATAGACGCTAAGTCCTAGATGTTACCTGGAATCTATTTTCATGGTCATGTCTTAATAAACTGTACTGGTTCCACACTTCATTAAGGGTTTTTTGTTTGTTTGTTTGTTTGCTTGTTTGTTTTAGGGTGCACCTATGACTTTATTCTTTTTTCTTTGTTTTTTTTATTGACTTTTTTTTTTTTTTTTTTTACTTTATTGCATTACAGCTCTTGAAGCTTTTGTCTGGGTTTCTGTTCTGAGACATCTGTCACTGGATTATAGATTTGGTGCACCTGACTCAGGAAGTTTGACCATAACAGAACCTCTCTTAGCCACCTCTTCAGGGTGATACATTGTAAGGTTGGTTACCTGTGGACTACTGGTTCCAAGAGATAAATAATAGATGACTAACCAGAAAGCTTTCAGAAGAACTTAAGCTTTTATAGACTGTACTTTTAAAAAATGATGTTTTGTGGGGAAACAGACTTGATATTCCCACAGGTGACTGCTGCATTCACCTCCGTGGGACTTATTTCTGTAGGCTTTGTTGTTAAATGTTTTTAGTCCGTCTATGGTTGTGTAAAAGACTAGTTTAGATTATTCCATGTTCCAGGATTGATTTTGTTTTATTAAGGAACTACTGCTAAGGCAAACCTATGTTTTGTTTAAGCCTAACAACCCACTTTTATTACAAACTTTTTTATTTTGTGAGGAAAATATTGCTTCCTTATTCTTTATTTCTATAGTGGTAGTCTTAGATATGTATGTCCGTGAAACTAAAACAAGTAATAATTTGGAAGAAGAATTTAGAAGTTTCTAAAAAGAAGGTTACTTAAGGTTTCATAAACCTTTATACAAGTTACTTGCTATTAGATAAACATTCTAAGGGAGTATTTTTCTTAGATTATTTTGAGCTCTAACATGCTGCTTTCTGGTAATTGCTCAAGACTATGAATTTGACATATCAGACTGGGCTATTAAGGAATTTAAAATAGCTTTATCACCCTGGGTAGGTGGGAAAATTAAGGAATTTCTATGTCAAATGGCAAACAACTTGATTATATTCTCTATAGTCTTGGCTTTCTTACAATAAAGTAACTAACATACATTTTTTTATAACCTTGTTTTTTCCTTTTTATTTAAAAAATTATAAAATTTATGCTGATGGTTAAAAAATTCAAATGCTAGAAGAAGGTATACATAGAAAAGTCCTTTCCTCAGTCCCACTCCCAGGAATCTGGGTATCGTTCTAGAAACTATTCTCTCGATAGAAGCATAGTTTTCATTTAAAAAACACATCCACATTTTCTGGATGCCTTTCCACATGAGCATGTTCAGATTTCCTTGTTTCTTTTAAGATGAGATAAACGGATTTAACCAGTTGCCTACGGATGGACATTCCAATTGTCCCCAGCCCCCCCCACCCACACTGCATCTTCACAGGCTGGCACACCCAGTGGGAGTGGGGAGGATGAGGATTAGACCTCTGGGAGCAGTATGGCTGGCCTGGCCGATGGCCTCGAAGACTCAGGAACTCTTCACTAGTACAAGGACAAGGTCGTTCCTGCAGCAGCCCTGAACCAACTAGCCAGTCACAAACGAATGTTGTCTCAGACGGGTGCAGGGTTAGCTTACAGGTAAAGAAGGCAACTGTCCTGTCACGTCCAGGAAGTAATTGAAGTAAACTCAGCAAATGGCAAAATGAAAAGAAATGGTGTCAGAACAAGCTCTTCTATTCATCTGATATCAATAAAATGGTTCAAAATAAACCAGAAGACCATGGCAGGGTCTAGCTGTGTTAATGATGAAATGTGATATTTACTGTTTAGATTCAGCAGCTGGACCAATTTCAGCTCCCTTAGTAAGAGGGAAGATGAAAACCGGGACCAATCAGAACTTGGGTAGGACTGTTACCTTTTCCTTCCAATCCGCACCGCGGTGTTCAGCTAAAGCTCTCATTTTCTGGGCACATTTTTCTCCATATAACAGGAAAAACAGGGAACTTTTAGGGAAAGTAGGCTGAATAGCTAAACAGCCTTCTTTTTCGAGGCAGTTATTTATATTCTGAGAGAGTGTAAGAACTTGAAGAAGAATCTCCTTTGCCACGTGGCCGTCATAAAGGGAAAGGAATGAGGAGTCCACTTGGGCACCAAGTAGTCCGTCTGCCATGGCTGGATTTTCAGACAAATTCACAAGCAGTTTCAAAATTTGAACCTTGGTACTTCCATTTCCTGTAAGCAGCACGTGGAACAGGTCTGTGATGTACTTGCTAAGCATGTGCTGGTGGTCATTGGTAACTGTCATGTTGGTCAACAATCTCAGCCCAGCCAACTGTACAGCAGAATCCAGGGGCCCAGAGAGGACATCCTTGCAGACTTGACTGATGTATGCCTTTATCTTGACTTGATTGTCAACATTCACACTCAGGTTATTCAATGCATTTAAAGCTTTCTCTTTACTACTGTGGTTGGGATGGTTGATTTTGCTTCCAGTGATTGGAATACCACCCAATTTACGAATAATGACTTGGTTAGCTGAAAAGGCTGCATTGTTACCCAGAGTGACCAAAGCTCTTTCCGTAATTACAGGATCATCAGTTGACTCAAGCAGGTAGAGGAGTTTCTGGAGCTGGTCATCGTTTAGGACATCATCATATGAGCCATTGGTTAAGTCTTCTGCAGAGCGCGAGGGGTGCAGCGGAAGCCCGCGGCCGCCTTGCCGCTGGCTCCGCGTCAGCTTGTAAATGCAGTAGCAGGCGCCGGCCACGAGGACCAGGCCCGCCGCCAGCCAGCCCACGGCCCGGGCGCCGCCCATGCTGGCGCTGGGGCTGGGGCGCGGCGTGGGGCCTCAACATATACATTTCTAACCGCAAGGTTATCTAGGGGAAATGCACAGGGTTAGTTCCTAGCACCTTGTGCTCATTTTCATGGTAATTATTGCTCCCCCTTGATTTATTAAGATATAATTGACAAGTAAAATTGTATATATTTAAATTGTACAACGTGATGATTTAAAATACACATACATAGGGGCGCCTGGGTGGCTCAGTCGGTTAAGCGTCTGCCTTCGGCTCAGGTCATGATCCCAGGGTCCTGGGATCGAGCCCCACATCGGGCTCCCTGCTCTGCGGGAGGCCTGCTTCTCCCTCTCCCACTCCCCCTGCTTGTGTTCCCTCTCTTGCTGTGTCTCTCTGTCAAATAAATAAAAAATAAAATAAAAAAATACACATACATAGTGAAATGATTACCCCAATCAAGGTAACACATCTGTCACTTGACATGGTTACCATTTTTCTTTCTGTGTGGTGAGAATGTTTAAGATTTACTCTCGTAGCAAATTTCAACTTGACAATAGAGTATTATTAACTGTAGTTATTATGCTATAAATTATATCCCCAGAACTTACTCATTTTATAACTGAAAGTTTATACATTTTGACAAGCATCTTTCCATTTCCCCCACTCCCCAGTTCCAGGAAACTACCATTCTACTTTGTTTCTCTGAATTGGACTTGTTAAAGGAAAAGATTCAATGTATATGTGAGATCATATAGTATTTGTCTTTCTGTCTGGCTTATTTCACCTAGCATAATGCTCTAAAGATTTATCCATGTTGTCACAGATGGCAGAATTTCTTATTTTTTATGGCTTTTATACCAAAGCCAGACAAGGACACTACAAGAAAAGAAAATTATAGACCAATATCCCTGATGAACATAGGTGCAAAAATCCTTGACAAACTACCAGCAAACCAAATTCAACAGCACATTAAGTGGTTCATATACTGTGATCCAGTGGGATTTATCCTTGGGATGCAAGGATTATTCAACATATACAAATCAGTAAATGTAATATACACATTCACAGAATAAAGGATAAAAATCACATGGTTATTTCAATAGATGCAGAAAAAGCATTTGGCAAAATTCAATATCCTTTCATGGTAAAAACTTTTAACAAATTAAGAACAGAAGGAATGTACCATAATAAGCCAAAAGATAAATAATACATCATAATGTACTGTAATTACTATAGTAAAGTCCATATATAATAGACCACAGCTAATAGCATACTCAATGGTGAGAAGCTGAAAGCTTTTCCTCTAGGATCAGGAACAAGACAAAGATGCCCACTCTTCTCACTTCTATTCAACATAGTACTTTAAGTCCTAGCCAGAGCAATTAGGCAAGAAAAAAAAAAGCATCCAAGTGAAATTGTCTTTATTTGAAGATGACATGATTTTATGCATAGAAAGCCCTCCATCAAAAGCTCCACAAAAAACTCCCCTAAAAAAACCCAACCCCCAAAACAACAAAAACCCCATCAATAAACTAAAGTTTCAGGATACAAAATTAATATACAAAAATCAGTTGTGTTTACACTAACAACTACCTGCAAGAGAAATTGAGAAAACAATCCCATTTACAAAGGCATCAAAAAAGATGAAATACCTATGAATAAATTTAACAAAGGAAGTAAAAGATCTATACACTGAAAACTATAAAAAATTGATAAAAGTAATTGAAGAAGACACAAATAAATGGAAAGATATTTTGTGCTCAGGGATTGGAAGAATTAATATTGTTAAAGTGTCCATACTACCCAAAGCACTCTACAGATTCAGTGCAATCTCTATCAAAATCCCAAACACATTTTTCACAGAAATGAAAAATAATACTAAAATTCATATGGAACCACAGTATCTGAATATCCAAAGCAAACTAGAGAAAGAACAAATCTGGAGGCATCACACTTCCTGATTTCAAACTTATTACAAAGCTATCGTGATCAAAACAGTATGGCACTGGCATAAAAACAGACACAAAGATTAGTGAGAAGGAATAGAAAGCCCAGATATAAATCCACATATATGTTCAAGTAATCTTTGACAAGTGTGCTAAGAATACATAATGGGGGAAGGATAGCTTCTTCAATAAATGGTGTTGGGAAAACTGGACAGCCACATGCAAAAGAATGAACCTTGATCCCTATCTTACATCACTAACAAAAATCAACTCAAACTGGATCAAAGCTTTAAATGTAAGACCTGAAACCATAGACATCCAAGGAGAAAACAGGAAAAAACTCCTTGACGTTGGTCTTAGCAATGACTTTTTTATATATATAACACCAAAAATACAAGCAACAAAAGCAAAAATCAATAAGTGGGACTACATTAAAGTAAAAGGCTTCTGCAGTACAAAAGAAAAAAATCAGTAAAGGGGCAACCTATGGAATGGGAGAAAATATTTGCAAGTCATACATCTGATAAGAGGTTAATATCCAGGGACGCCTGGGTGGCTCAGTCGTTAAGCATCTGCCTTTGAATCAGGTCATTATCCCAGGGCGCTGGGATAGGGTCCCACATCGGGCTCCTTGCTCAGCAGGGAGCCTGCTTCTCCCTTTTCCTGCCATCTCGCTGCTTGTGCCTTCTCTCTCTTTTTTCTTTATATCTCTGACAAATAAATAAAATCTTTAAAAAAAAAAAAAGAGGTTAATATCCAAAATATATCAAGAATATATCAGGAACTCAAAACTCAATGACAAAAAATCCGATTAAAAATGTTTAAATAAATTGAATTAAATTAATTAAAATAGATTTTAAAAGGATTTGAATAGACATTTCCCAAACACATATAAATGGACAACAGGTAAATGAAAAGGTGCTCAACATCGTTAATGATCAGGGAAATGCAAATCAAAACCACAGTGAGATACCACCTCACACCTGTTAAGATGACCAATATATAAAAAAACCCCAAAGATAATAAATTTGGGCAAGGATGTGGAGAAAAGGGAGCTCTTGTTCTCTGTTTGAGGAAATTTAAATTGGTGCACTGTGGAAAACAGTATGATGGTTCCTTAAAAAATTAAAAACAGAAGAGCAATCCTACTTCTGGGTATATATCTGAAGGAAACAAAATTAGTATCTCAAAGAGATATCTACACCTCCATGTTCATTGTGGCATTATTCGTAATAGCGAAGATGTGGAAACAACAGTAGTAACTACACTTATTGTGGTGAGCATTGAGTAATTATAGAATTGTCAGACATAATATATAATTCTATCAATATATATATTGTACACCTGAAACTGATATAATATTGTATGTCAATTATATGTCAAAAAAGATATGGAAATAACCTAAGTGTCCACTGATGAATGAATAAAGAAAATATATATCTTTTGCTTTGATACAACATAGGGTAAGCACATGCCACTGAAAAGATTACTTTTTCTGTCTATAATGAAAATTTAAGAGTTGTATGCAATTTGACTATTAGTACACTTTCCTCACCTGCCTGGTTCTGTCTCCGTAATCCTGCAATATTAAATAAAAGAGGATTCTCTCCTTGAGCTTTAGAAGTAAAGTATGTTGCTGTGAGATTAAGAAGCGATACTGAGCAATACTCTGTTTTATCAGCTGGGTTTCAGGCCCTGATGAAACCAAGAACAATGATTCTTTTTTTTTTTATTGAAGACAGAAATTATAGTTTTATTAGTAAGCTAAAAAAAGGTTCATTTCAAATGACATCTTAACAAAAACATGTAGTAGTAGAGTAGTAAAAAACTGATAGACGATACACATCTTAAGGAGACTAAGGAAACAATTTCACTTTCTTTGCTGGTTTGTCAGTGGCTACTGACAATCTAATGAAGGACCAGTATTTTAAATTATTTTCTGGTTTAAAACTTGAATATATTTTAACCACATATGGGGTTTTTATATCTTTGATGTTAAAATGGCAGTCCATAAACTAAAACCTGTTCGTTACGGTTACATTGCCTTTTTGTTTGTTTGTTTGTTTGTTTTAATTATGTTAATCACCATACATTACATCATTAGTTTTTGATGTAGTATTCCATGATTCACTGTTTACGTATAACACCCAGTGCTCCATGCAGAACGTGCCCTCTTTAATACCCATCACCAGGCTAATACACCCCCCCACCCCCCTCCCCTCTAGAACCCTCAGTTTGTTTTTCAGAGTCCATCGTCTCTCATGGTTCATCTCCACCTCCGATTTCCCCCCCTTCATTCTTCTCCTCCTGCTATCTTCTTCTTCTTCTTTTTTTTTTTTAACATATAATGTATTATTTGTTTCAGAGGTACAGGTCTGTGATTCAACAGTCTTACACAATTCACA
>NW_027680085.1:0-376 GCF_054177405.1 Leptonychotes weddellii
AAAAAAAAGAAGAAATAAAAGAGTGTGGAGAAGACACATGAATTAGAAACAGTGAATATAATATAATGTAATACACACAGTAATTATAATATAAGATAATAGGAGCAGAATTGAGACCAGACGTATTAACTTTATCAATAAAACTAAATGAGCTAACTGGCATAGTAAAAAGAAAATGATTTTCAAATTGACACATAGAGCAAAACCAAATTTTATGTTGTATAGAGACACACCTAAAATAAAGTGGATCACAAAGACTGAATTTAAAGGAATGTGCAAAGATATAATGGGCAAATGAGAGAAAAAAATGAAAGGAAATTTCCTGTAATACTATTACCAGAAGAGGTAGACTACAAATCAAAAAGTATTAATTGAG
>NW_027680086.1:0-376 GCF_054177405.1 Leptonychotes weddellii
AAAAAAAAAAAAGGCAGTAAAGAAGCAGCAATAAACAATCCCGCAAAACCAATTTTCACATTGGCAGAAAAACACAAGAACTCCAAATAGCCATAACTTGAAACAGTGGCAGATCCTTGGCAGCGTATGATTTGAAATTATTAATGAAAACTTTCACCACAAACATGCACATCTCTTAGTTTCAGGGGACTTGAGCTTTTCACATAAGCAAGAGTCTAAAAGTGAGTTAGACCAGAAGAGAGAAAACACAACTTCAACCCAGCATCGCTGTAGTTCTAGCCTTTATGACCACAGCTAAAACAGACCCAGGAAGGTGTTGATTTCAATTTTCTATACCATACAGTAATGAGCACAGTAACAAGAAGCACAAGGGTGT
>NW_027680087.1:0-376 GCF_054177405.1 Leptonychotes weddellii
AAAAGATGGCAGAGGAGTAGGGGACCCTATTCCAACTGGTCCCTGGAATTGAGCTGGATATCTACCAGACCACTCTGAATACCCACGAAATCAACCTGAGATGTAAGAAGATAGATCTAGATTTCTACAAACAGAATATCGCAGGTGGTTGGTTTCGAGGTACGAAGCAGGGAGCCGTGATTCTGTGGGCAGATATCAGAAGATAAATGGCAGTGGGAGGGAGCCTAGCTGTGGAGATCCTACACCGCCAGTGAGCGATAGCCTCCCACACTGGGGACAGGGCACAGACTCGCAGACCGGTAGCGGCGGGGAAAGGACTTTGGGGCAGCCCCCCCGCCCCGACAGAAACTGGAGCAGCAGGGCTGCGCATGGGAAC
>NW_027680088.1:0-376 GCF_054177405.1 Leptonychotes weddellii
AAATTCTGACAGTTTTAGAAGTAAATATTAATTATTACACAAGTGGTTCCTTGTAACAGATTCACGATAGAATAATTTCATTTTAATAATGCATAAGCATAGAGAATAAAAACATAATGAAAACCGCAGCTCGAACAGTTTTTCTTGCTCTACCTCCTTTTCTATCAAAGACATGACTTAAAGAAATCACATCAGAACCAGCTTTCTAGTTTTCTGTCGATTTGCCTTCGGCCTTAGGGCAATTCTACCTTCCCTCAGCTGGGCAGCACATCGGGCTCAGATTCGAAAGACTAACAGAGGATCCTGCAGGGCTAGGCGGACAGATGGCCTTCCAGACTGGGCTTGCTGCACGGTGGAGATGAAAGGGGCCCTTCCC
>NW_027680089.1:0-376 GCF_054177405.1 Leptonychotes weddellii
AGATGCAAACGCTTGCCCTGGCCTGACCCTGTCTCTGAGTTGAGGAATTCTCCGAAGTGACCTCATGGTCCGGACGCACATGCCAAGAGGAGAATGATCACAGAGATGCTATTTGGACAGACGTGTCTACATAAAGGTTGCCATTAAGGTGGTTGGGGGATTGAGAATCCACTGCTGGGTGAATACCCTGTGTAGATAAATGTAACCACCAGCAATTAAAGGAAAAAGTCCATCTTTTAGGCAAGTAGTTGGCTTTCGTTGAACTTTGGCAAAATGATTACATCAGTGAACTGATATCTGCAACTTCAGTTGTGAGCATTTCATGAGCATTTCTCTATGTCGAGGGTGCTACCAAATGAAAACAGAAATCACAGAG
>NW_027680090.1:0-376 GCF_054177405.1 Leptonychotes weddellii
ATATGTTTAATTGAAATTATGTATTCTATACAATTTGATTTTTTGCTCCAATAAGTGTTGTTATTTAAACAAAATAACAATAAGACCAGTAGTATGTTTATATTTCTTTCTGTTCTATAAAGTTTTGCAACTGTTTATTGGATATTTACATGTTGTCGGCTATTTTATTGTGTATTCTTAAGATATGTAAGTGTGGGACCTTTATTTATTTTTAAAGTTTTTATTTTACTCACCCAGTGCTCATTATGACAAGTGCACTCCTTAATCCCCATCACCTATTTCACCTAACCCCCCTCCTACCTCCCCTCTGATAACCATCAGTTTGCTATTGTTGACTCTGTTTCTTGGTTTGTTTCTCTCAATTTCTCTTTTTCCC
>NW_027680091.1:0-376 GCF_054177405.1 Leptonychotes weddellii
GACACCCTTTTCTACAACCATTCCCTCTCTCCTGCACACACATTCTACCTGTTAGCCGTTCCAAAACAGGACATACCATATTTTGTCTCATTTCTTTATTTTTGCATACTTTGTTGCTTTTCTCTTGATATGCCCCACTCTCATGTTTCTAATTAGAGTATTCCTATTTATCCTTGAGACTAAATTCAAATGGCACCTCCTCTAAGATGGCTTCCACGATTACACGGGCACATTTAACATTTCCTTCATCTGTGCTAATACAACTTTGTATACACCACTATTGATGTTATTGTAAAGACTTTGAAAAACACATGACATGTGCAAAAATATATTCATCTTATAAAAGTTGAAGCATTACAAGTGAGGGTAAATTCTC
>NW_027680092.1:0-376 GCF_054177405.1 Leptonychotes weddellii
TAGGAGGGGGAGCAGTAGGGGAAGCTATAAAAGAACAACAGGAAGGACCCTGTGGTGAGGGAATATTCTGTCTCTTGATTGTATAGCAATGTCAGTATCTTGGTTGCAATACTGTACTATATACTTGAAGAATATTACCATTGGGAGAAACTGGGTATTAGAGACCTCTCTGCATTATTTCTTTTTTTTTTTTTTTTTTAAAGATTTTATTTATTTATTTGACAGAGAGAGAGATAGCGAGAGCAGGAACACAAGCAGGGGGAGTGGGAGAGCGAGAAGCAGGCTTCCTGCCGAGCAGGGAGCCCGATGTGGGACTCGATCCCAGGACCCTGGGATCATGACCTGAGCCGAAGGCAGACGCTTAACGACTGAGCCA
>NW_027680093.1:0-376 GCF_054177405.1 Leptonychotes weddellii
CAACTGTCAGTGGAGCATGCCATTCTTGATCTCAGGGTTGTCGGTTCGAGCCCTTTGGGTGGAAATTAAAATCTTAAAAAAAAAAAAAGTTGAGAGCCTCTGCCCTGAGAGTTTGCCCAACCTGAAATTCTTCTTAGTTGTTGAATCCAGACGGATCTCAGGAAGGCCCATCTCTCTTCATTTCTTTGACCTTGAACCTCAACAAAGACCACCCTGGCCCCACTACGTCCCGTGTCATTCCTGTCACAGCTTGAGCTAACTGCAAACCAGAAACATGGTGACAAGCAAAAAGTTGCTGGCTGCCAAAGACAGTTCGTTCATGGAGTTTGGACACCCAAGTAAGAAAAACAGCTACTGCTGAGCACTGCGCAAAGCA
>NW_027680094.1:0-376 GCF_054177405.1 Leptonychotes weddellii
CCAAGGCTTCGTTCAGTTGAAAGAATTGTGACTGAAACCCTGCAGTAATTCAGAGATCGGCCTGGAGGGAAACAGTCAACACTGAGGCTCCACCTCGCTTTCTAAGGAGGGTGCCTTCCAGGAGAAGTGGCTTGATTCAACCCATTCGCTGAGGGCTCGCGGCAGACTAGACGCTGCACCTCTAGGCGAGGCCACAGCCATGTGTGGTTTCTGCCAGAAGTCAGGGAGGGTCAGCTGGAGAATTTGAGGAGAAAGCAAATAATGGAGGGAAGTCCCCAGTTCACCTCAGAAGTGAAAGGTTTTCCCCTAACAAGGAGCCTGGTGGTGACTGTGCGCTGAAGCAGCTGCCACCCCAGTCATGGCCTGGGACTCCTCC
>NW_027680095.1:0-7507 GCF_054177405.1 Leptonychotes weddellii
AGGGGGGTCCTGGAGATGGGCAGGCCTGGGCCAGTTACACAGCACGTGCCCCTCCCCTGGGCACCCCTCACCCCCACCCCCCCACCACGACACAACTCCCTGGGCTCCCCCACCTGAGCTTTCCTGGAAGCTCCCCTGGCTGAGTCCTTGGGATCCTCTAAGACTTCGTTCTCCAGGCCTCAACATCCACTTCTGTCCAATGGGGTAGTGGAAGTTGGGGAGCATTTACCTGGGGGAGCCCCCACTCCAGAGGAGCTCGCGCGGCACTACTACGTGACCTTGGGCTCTCTCTATCTCTCTCTGGGCCTCAGTTTCCTTGGCTGGACAGTGGGGTCTTTGGATGAGCTCTCAGACTCCATGCTCCTCTGGTGCTGGGAGGTCATTTATTCACTCAACAGGTTCTGAGGCCCTACTGTGAGCCAAGGCCTGGTGCTGGGCACCTCCGACACAGCACTGACCAAGGCCGAGCCGCTGCCCTCCCTCACTTGGCTCACAGATTGGACTTGGGAAACACAGGTGGTCATCCAGAAATCTCATTATGCTTAATTGTAACTGCATGAAGATGATGGAGAGACAGATGGATGTGGAAGTTAGTTTAGATGGGGGACCTGGGAGGGACTCCTGAGGAGGTGACATTTGAGCTGAGGCCTGAATGACAAGAAAAAAACAGCAGTGTGGAGACCTGAGGGGAAGGGCATTCCGGTCAGAGGACACAGCCCATGCAAAGGCCCTGGGGCAGGCGCGGGCCTGGAGTTTCGGAGGAACGGTGAGGAGACCCATGTGACTGGAACAGAGTGAGTGAGGGGAAGAGAGTGAGGGGATGAGGGTGGGGGCAGGTCATACATGGTCCTATGGGCAATGGGAAGAATTTGGGCTTTTACCCCAGAAAGGGGAGCAGTGGAGGGCTGTGGGCAGATTCCTGACTCAGGTGCTTACTGGCGCCCTCTGGTGGCCTCTTTGGGGAGGACAATGAGGAAGTGTGAGAACCTGAGCCCGGGAGAAGGGCTCAGGGCTCAGGGGACTAGGACTCAGGCAGTGGAGAGGGAAGAGGTGGGCGGAGCTGGGACTCACCTAGGGGCTGCATCCACATTGCTGCCACATGACCCCGAAGCCTCGAACATCTTTTGCTTGGCCTCAGCCTGGCCTGATCTTTTCTGTAGGGGGTGGCCTGTGCTCTCCCAACATTCCTGCTTGGCGCCCAAGCTCTGCTTCAGTGGGAGTCTGACCATAGTTGGCAGGGTCCCAGCTCCCCCTGATGCCCAGCAGGTGGCCAGACCCGGCTCCGGCTCTGGAGAACCCCGTTTGAGAACCACTGAGGCCCCCAAGCCCCTCCGACAAGCAGATTGCTCTCTTCCTTTTGCCATATCCAAATTGGGCACCGACTGTGAGGTCCGAGCGGTGGCTGATTAAAAACCCGACGCCGTGGGGGCCCTGCTGTTGGCAGAGGGTCTCGTGCGGGAACAAGGACAGAGGGGGCATTTGCTGCTGTGGATGGAGGCCTGGGGCCCCTGAGGCCACCCTGGGCCACTGCAGCCAGGGCTCAGAGAGGTGGTGAGATGGAGTGGCTGGCCCGGCCCTGCTGTGCTGGTCCATCAATTATTGACACCTTTTGTGTAGGACATGAAGAATTCATGCGGTGGGGACGGGCTGCCCATGGACCCGGGGCCTGCTGTCACCGGCTCAGCGCGGCTCATGAGAGCCCCGGGCTGTCTCATCAGCAATCTTCACGGCTGGGTTGTTAAACACAGCCATTATTAAAAATGACAGACTATGAGCTTACGTATATTTAAAACTAGGGTATAGAATATTATTTGGCCATAAAAAGGAGTGAAGTGTTGACATGTGCTGCCCCGCGGACGGACCCCGAGCCCACGACGCTCAGGGAGGGAACCAGACACAGAAGGCCACACGGGGTGTGAGTCCACGTGTGTGACACGGCCAGAACAGGCTCTTCCATGGACGGGAAGGGGGCTCGTGGGGGCCAGGGTCTGCAGGAGGGGACTGCTGATGGGGACGGGGTTGCTTTTTGGGGTGATGGAATGTTCCAGAACTAGATAAGGGCACTAGTTGCACAACTCTGTGAATATATAAAAACCACTGAGTTGTACACTTTAAAATGACAAATTTTTTGGTGTGTGAATCATATGTTGATAAATCTCATAAAAAACCAAAGGTCATAAATAGTCAAAAATTGTGACTTCCTAATTATTCTACCGTATTTGACTAAAATCTGTACTCTTGAGGTCATTTTCATCTATTGGATGTGGTTGGTGGAAATGGTGAGCAGCTCTTCCCAGCTCCACCTTCGCTGACATCAAGTTGGAAGCTTGAAATTGGCCGTGGTGGGAGCACGTACACCGTGGAAATTGGCAACTACTACACATCGGGGTTTGATTTATTGTTCTGTTGATTGTCTAGACCAGGGGTTGGCAAACTTTTTCTATGAAGGGCCCGAGGATAAACATTTTCAGCTCTGTAAGCCATGCACGTCTCTGTCCCGTGTACCCAAGCCTGCCGTTATAGCGCAGAAGTGGTCATAGATGGGATGCAAGTGAATGGCTGCGGCGGTGTGCCAATAAAACTTTATTTACAAAAACGGGCAGTGGGCCAGGGTTTGCCAACTCCTGGTAGAACTCAAGAAAGTGATGAAGAGAATGCCAATGATGAGAATTAAACTCAACAGTGTGTCGGGTCCACAGCAGTCTCCTTGTGAAAAGCACAAGAGCGTGGAGGAGGCGTTCTCCCGCCCCCGGACACCTGCCATCGGGCTCGGCACCGACGTCGCTCTCGTTGCTGATGAACACAGTTCTCGTTCTCCTTGTTTCTCGTTAGTCTGGCTTGTCCCTGTAAAGGAGAATGTCAGATGACGTCCGTGCCCAGAACTGCACGTGTTTGTCAACCACGTGTGTAGGCCCGTGACCCATGCTGGTTTGGCGAAACTTACCGGGAGCATTTTGCCGAAAGCGATTTGGCTGTGGGGACTCGACACGGGGTTGCGGTGTGCTCAGCCCCGGTGGGATGGGGGAGGGCCAGGAGGGGTCTCCCCACCCCCACCTCCAGGGCCTCCCAACAAAAAGGGCCTGGGCAGCTTTGCAACATCATTTCCCGCCCGCATTAACCTGTGCCTCGATTTGCATTCAGTGATCAATTAGTCATTCAACAATCCTCTAGTTAGGATCCACTGCGTGCCCAGGACTGGGTACTGGGCACTGGGGACCCCACTAGGACTAAGACAGACCCATTGTCCGCCTTCACGGCCTCGAGCCTGGCATAGGAAGCCTAAGTCATGAACCAACACAATGAGTTATCACAAATAAACGGGGTGAGGTGGAGGAGACCGGGGGTGAATGATTTGGGTTGTCAGGGAAAGCCTTTCTGAGCAGGGGGACCATTATGCTGAGAACGCCCCTTGCTCCCGACCCCTGGCAGAGGCACAGTGCATGCAGCGAGGGGATGGGTGAGGCTGGAGCCACTGAGCGACGGAGAGACTGATGGAGGGGGTTGTGGCTATAATGGGGGAGAGATTGGCTCGGCTCCTGAGTTTGGGAACTGAAGGGACTGGAAAGAACAGGGTCCGCTGGGAGGGTGCCGTTCACTGATGTGTGCCCTTCTCCTCTCAGGGGAGGCTCAGGGACAGTCCTGCCTCCTGTCTTTGCCTCTGCAGGTAAAGGATGTTAGAGCAGCCCAGAGGTTTGAGGTCAGGGTCCGTGGCCAGTTTTCAGGGCGTTTGGGAGCTGGAGTGTCCAAACTGGGATGAGGACAAAGTTCCAAGTCCAAAAGACAAAGTGGGGTTGACAGAGAAAGTGTGGACTGGGCTCCACAGTTCTGGGGAAGAATGTGGGGGGCAGAGCAAGCGTCAACAGAGCCAAGGACTCTGTACCTGGACACCCATTTCACAGATGGGAAAGCTGTCCCCAAGGGCATGGGGCCTGTCTGGGGTCCCTGTGGGGAGATAGCAGGGCTGTGGGAGGACCCGGACAGTGGCCTTCACTCTCTTCACTGCTCTTCTAACACAGGCACAGTCCTGCCCCAGGGCCTTTGCACCAGCTGTTTCCTCTGCCTGGCTCACCTTTCCCCCAGACCTTGTCTTTCCAGTCCCAGCTTCGGCAGCTCCACCTCAGAGAGGCCTTCCTGACCATCCTGGCCAAGGTCACCTGCTGTCCCTGGCTGTCACTCCCCCCTCCTCCTTGGCTCTTATCTCTCCCTGAAATTATCCTGTTTGTTTTTGTGTTCACTGATTTCTGGTGTCTCCTCCTTCCAGCAAGGAAGATGCCTCTTAGGGGACTATTTTGGAAATTTGGAGGGCTTTCTTTTTGCTTGTGATGATAACAGGATGTTCTGGCATTGGGGGGCAGGGAGCAGGGACACTAGGCATCCAGCCACGTGCCTTGAGTAGCCCCCTGGCACCCACAACTTCCTAACATCCTGCCAGAAACAAACCGTTGAGTGGGGTTTTGCAGTTTTAATACCCAGTGACTGTTCCCAAAATGCAACTCCTGTGTAAATTGAGGGAGAGGTGGAGCTCTTTTAGACAGGAATCTGTAGCTATAGGTTCACTGCCCTATGCCCCATATGCAGATCTCTAGGAGATGCGCTCTATCCTCCAGTGTGGTAGGCTTGTGCTGCTAAGGCGGGAAATTCTTTTTGATCAACCATGTATTATTAGGCACCTACTATGTGCCTGGCAAGGTGGAAGTGATTTACAAATCTCAGCTTGTGTGATCCTTTTATTTCTGTTTGTACTACAGCATGGGCCAAATCCTGACTTTTTAAATGTTAAATTTATTTAACATTTTAAATATGAGGCATAAAAAAATGAGGCATAAAACATATATAGTAAGGGGCAGAGAGGTATAAAATATATACACTTAATATATATAGTAAGTGTTCAGCTTGATAAGATATAACCCGAATACCATAAAATTCACTGCTTTAAAGTGTTCAACTTCCAGGGGCGCCTGGGTGGCTCAGTTGGTTAAGCGACTGCCTTCGGCTCAGGTCATGATCCTGGAGTCCCGGGATCAAGTCCCGCATCGGGCTCCCCGCTCAGTGGGGCGTCTGCTTCTCCCTCTGACCCTCTCCCCTCTCATGCTCTCTCTCACTCTCTCTCTCTCAAATAAATAAAATCTTTAAAAAAAATAATGAAGTATTCAACTTCCACAACATTCCCTCTCCCCAAAAAGAAACCCCATCCCCATCAATAGTCACGCCCCGCCCCACACAGTCCGCCTCCAGCCCCCCGCTCCCACGACCCCCCTTTCCTCTCCGTGGATGAGTCTGTTCTGGCCGTGTCACCCACGTGCACTCACACCCTGTGTGGCTTTCTCTGTCTGGTTCCCTCCCTGAGCGTCTTTCCTGCTGCTTGTTGGCCATTTATGTTTCTTCTTTGGAGAAAGATTAGAATTTTTTTTATCGAGATTATAAATTCACATACCATAAAATTCATCCTTGGAAAGTGTACAATTTGCTGGGTTTTAGCATAATCACAGTTGTACGACCATCTAGCTCGATGGCTTTTTACATTTGTATAGACCCAAATTGAGACACAAAACAAGGGATGTTCCAGATCCCTTCCCCGATCAGTCTGCCTCAGATTACCACCTTTATACCATCTATTTATTTATTTATGTTTTTAAAGATTTAATTTTTTTAAAGATTTTATTTATTTTTGAGAGACAGAGAGGGCGCGCATGTGTTGGGGGGAGGGGCAGAGCTAGAGGGAGAAGCAGACTCCCCACTGAGCAGGGAGCCCGATGTGGGGCTCGATCCCAGGACCCCAGGATCATGACCTGAGCAGAAGGTAGACGCCTAACCTACTGAGCCATCCAGGAGCCGCTAAAGGTTTTAAAGTAATCTCTACACCCAACATGGGGCTTAAACTCACAACCCCGATATCAAGCGTCACACACTCTAACTAGTGAGCCAGCCAGGCACCCCCTATTTTGTTTTTAAACTGGTGGGTGCAGGTAGACAGTGGTGTCTGCAGATTGCATTTCAGGGAAATGGGGGGACCCAAATTATTTTGTAATAAGGTGGCCTGGGTCTAGAAGGCTGGAATTCCCCCAGAAGGCAGGGACAGGATCTCTTTGGGTCATTCCAGTATCCCCCGTGCTTAGGACACACGTGGAGCTCCATAAATGCTCATTAGCGACTGAATGAGTGTTCTAGCCAAGCCCTCGATCCTTTAGCAGGCTTTTTTAGCTTTGATGATAATGGGACACTCGGGCACTCGGTGGGCAGGGACTAGGGACGCTGACCATCTGGCCCCTGAGCCCCTGGGCAGTTCCTGGGAAGGCCCTGCCCCAGAAAGGCTGACGTGGCACAGCCTGGTCACCTCCTGGCTTGCCCGCCCTCAGACCTGGGTGAGTGTGTAGGAAGGAAGGAAGGCCGGGGTTTATTTTCGTCTGTGGCCTGCTCCCCTGGGATGGCAGTCATCTCCTTGTCCGCCTGCTTGGACGGGGGGTTTCTGGCAGAACAATGGGTCGGGGAGGAGGGGCTCATGCAGCTGGCCCGGCCCAGGTGTTAGCAGGTCTGGGGGCTGGGAGTTAGGAGGGGTTAGGAGTGTGGAGGCCCGGAGGGAGGCTGCAGCTGCCTTTTCTTTCTGGGCTTAGGAGGGAGGTCCTGCTGGGGGCCCAGCTCCCCTCCGGAACCAACACACTCAACCAGCACTTGCAGATTGGAAGGCCAAGGCCCAGAGAGGGACAGAGCCCCCCGCCCGCCACCTCACCCCTGGAAGTCACACAGCAACCAAGATAGGCAGCAAGACCTGGGCTCCAGGGCCCTTGGGGTCCAGGCGCCTGGGGCTCCTCCCTGGACTCAGGGAAAGTCCTTTCCCTCTCTGAGCCTGTTTGTCCATCTGTAAGCTGGGGAGACTGAACGCAAGGCCTTGGGGGTTCCTTCTCGTTCCTGATGTTTGTGGACATCCTTTCCCTCATGCCTTCAATAAACACTTATGGGGCGCCTGCTGTGTACCAGGCCCTGGGCTGACCACCGGAGGCACCGTGTGAACAAGGGAGCCCCAGCCCCTGCCTTCACTGTCAGGCCAGGGAGACGAACAATGAGATCAAGGTGTGCGAGGCCAGAATGGAGCGTGCCCGGGGGCGCCATGGGAGCCAAGGGGCACCTGGCCCAGCCTGGGACACCCAGGAAGGCTTCCAGGAGGAGGTGACCGCGATGCTGAGACTTGGATGAGCAGTTTACAGGATGAGTAATAGGGAGAGGAGGAGTCCTGGTACAGGGAATGGAATAGAACGTTCTAGAGAAACTGGTGGGGAGGCATCTGGGAGGCACAGGTACTCCCTTCAGCAGCCCGAAGCTGCTGCTGCCCTTTCCCCAGAGAATCTCACAGACAAGTAGGGCTATGCCTTCAGGGACCTGAATGGCGTGGAGCTTGAATGGCAGAATTCCAGGCAGTGGCATCCAGCCCCTGGCCCAGGGAAAGCTCACAGCCTGGGGCGCACTGGGGTCGGCCACAAGCTTCTGCCCTAGGACAGACTTAGTTCCATCT
>NW_027680096.1:0-376 GCF_054177405.1 Leptonychotes weddellii
AAACTTTTTTTCTTCATTTCCCTACCATCCTCTGATGGAAATCTACTTCTATAGATCTTTAGAAAAATTTTATCAAAGAGCATTCAAAATAAATATATTGTTTTCAACTGACTTTGTCAAAACAATTATATGAAAGTAGATCTAATTTTCATATTTGTTAAGACTTAAATAAGCATTGGGGCGCCTGGGTGGCTCAGTTGGTTAAGCAACTGCCTTCGGCTCAGGTCATGATCCTGGAGTCCCGGGATCGAGTCCCGCATCGGGCTCCCTGCTCGGCAGGGAGTCTGCTTCTCCCTCTGATCCTCCCCCTCTCATGCTCTCTGTCTCCCATTCTCTCTCTCAGATAAATAAATAAAAAATCTTTAAAAAAAAAAAA
>NW_027680097.1:0-376 GCF_054177405.1 Leptonychotes weddellii
AGACAATAATGGAAATACTAGGTATCATAACTCAAAGTGTTGGGTTGAAGCAAAACAGAGGCAAATAGCCTAAAGCTTTTTTTTTTTAAAGATTTTATTTATTTATTTGAGAGACAGAGAGCGTGAGCATGAGCAGAGGGCGGAGAGAGGGAGAGGCAGACTTCCCACTGAGCAGGGAGCCTGATGGGGGACTCAATCCCAGGACCCTGGGATCATGACCTGAGCCAAAAGCAGACGCTTGACCGACCGAGCCACCCAGGCATCCCTTAAAATTCTTATATTAAAAAAAAAAAAAGTGTAAAAGTTAACAAGTTTAAAATTCATTAGATATCTATCTTATAGAATTAAAAGTAGAACAATAATAAATCCAACAAAA
>NW_027680098.1:0-376 GCF_054177405.1 Leptonychotes weddellii
AAAGGAAAAAGTGCTCTCCAAAAGCAGGGACTTAAGACTCCCATGAGGTGGACAATGAGCCGCTTAAAATCATGCTAGGAAAAAATATTAACTAAAATACGTGCGCAATATAATGACAACCGAGGACACTGACAAAAGGTTATGTACAGTATGATCCCATCTCAAAAATGAATTTGTGACCAGAAGGGGGGCTGCTAATGTTCTCTTTCTTGATCTGGGTGCCGGACACACATGTATTTTACACTTCGTGAGAATGTAGGGCTATTTCCCCTGTGGGTGCTATCCCTCAATTCAAAGATCAAAACTCTATTTGGGATTATACCCAGCCAATAAAACTCTGCAAAAAGAAATACCGCGTACGATCGTAAGAGCAGGC
>NW_027680099.1:0-376 GCF_054177405.1 Leptonychotes weddellii
AGGGCTCAGCAGGAGACTATATTAATCCTGCCTTCATTTAAAACCTGGATAGTGTGTTCACCATGGATTCTTTTTGTCATTAATACTGATCTTTTTTAATACTGCATTATATAGATGTACACACACACACACACACACACACACACACACACATATATGGTATTTATCTTGACTACTGAGGTTTTTTACCTCTTAAATTTGTAACGGGGAGGTACTTACCTCCCCGTTACAAGGCCTAGTGGACTCGGGTTAAATCATGATGTTTGCCCATTGTCATTTGCCAGACACTTCCTTTCCCCTGGTACCTCGAGGCAGGACTGTGACACATGTCTGGCCACTTACATGCAAACAATTCTGAACACTGGTTTCCATGAGA
>NW_027680100.1:0-376 GCF_054177405.1 Leptonychotes weddellii
CGATGCACACAGACACACGTGCATGCACACACACACAGACACCGATGCACACACAGACACACGTGCATGCACACACACACAGACACACCGATGCACACACACGCGTGCATGCACACACACACAGACACACCGACGCACACACAGACACACGTGCACACACACACAGACACACCGATACACACACACGCGTGCATGCACACACACACAGACACACCGATGCACACAGACACACGTGCATGCACACACACACACTGATGCACACACAGACATACGTGCATGCACAGACACACCAATGCACACACACGTGCACACACACAGACACACGTGCGCACACACAGAGACACACCGATGCACACACAGACACACGTGCATGCAC
>NW_027680101.1:0-376 GCF_054177405.1 Leptonychotes weddellii
ACTTTTACAGCACTCAGCAACAATACTTGCTTTTCATCAGAAATCACAGCGGAATAGTTGGTTTTGAGGAGAAACACTCTTCTCTCTGGGGTAACTGATTAAAGTATAACTGTAAGTGTAATGTATGGTTCTTATCCCACAGCAATGGAGATGGAAGTGGTATCTGAGAAGGGAGTTTAGCGTTCTTTTTTTTTTTTTTATTTAAGATTTTATTTATTTATTTGACAGAGAGAGACACAGGGAGAGAAGGAACACAAGCAGGGAGAGTGGGAGAGGGAGAAGCAGGCTTCCCGCTGAGCAGGGAGCCCGATGCGGGGCTCGATCCCAGGACCCTGGGACCATGACCTGAGCTGAAGGCAGACGCTTAACGACTGAG
>NW_027680102.1:0-376 GCF_054177405.1 Leptonychotes weddellii
AGTCAACACTGTAAAGGAAAACAATATATGTAAAATAGGAAGAAAATATATCAAAATAGTAATTGTTGTTCTCTCAATGGTGGAAATATAAACTATTCCTTGTATTATTCACTCTTACTGCTATTTTGCAAAATTTTCAAAATAATTATGCATTGTTTTTTAACTTTTTTTTTTTTAAAAGATTTTATTTATTTATTTGAGACAGAGAGAATGAGAGACAGAGAGCATGAGAGGGAGGAGGGTCAGAGGGAGAAGCAGACTCCCTGCCGAGCAGGGAGCCCGATGCGGGACTCGATCCCGGGACTCCAGGATCATGACCTGAGCCGAAGGCAGTCGCTTAACCAACTGAGCCACCCAGGTGCCCCTTAACTTTTTA
>NW_027680103.1:0-376 GCF_054177405.1 Leptonychotes weddellii
GGAGGGTGCCTGGCCGTGGGGATCCTACACCGCCGGTGAGTGACAGCCTCGCTCGCTGCGGACGGGGCACAGACTCGCAGACCAGTAGTGGCGGGGCAAGGACTCTAGGGCAGTCCCCGGGGCGGAACCCCGGAGCGGCTGGCGGTTTTAGAAGCACAAAGGGCAGAGACGTGCCCTAACCTGGAGTGTTGGGAGTGCTGCAGAGGGGCGCACAACCCAGGACGCTGCAGTTTATAGCAGCACGGACAGAAACGGAGACGGTGTGGCCTGGAGAGCTCACTGAACAGACTGTGGTCTCTCTGCTCTGAGGCAGAGGGTTGGAAACGGTCTCTTCTGCTCTGACTTGCAGAAGAGACACGGAAAGCTGCCAGGGAAA
>NW_027680104.1:0-376 GCF_054177405.1 Leptonychotes weddellii
GGGGGGGGCGGGGCGGGGGGCGCCGGTGCAGGGGGCTCCTGCCTCTGCCCACACGCACGCCTTGCTCCCCGCTGCAGGCCTTTGCGGAGGAGCTCCACGAGCGGGTCCGCAGGGAGCTGTGGGCCTACTGCAGGTGCGAAGAGCTGGACGTCGCCGACCTGCGGCGGCTGCGCTACGAGGGCATCCGGCCAGCGCCCGGCTACCCCAGCCAGCCTGACCACAGCGAGAAGCTCACCATGTGGAAGCTCGCCGACGTGGAGCGGTGCACGGGTGCGTGCGGGGAGCGGGGGGCGCCCTCCTTCCCCGTGCGGGTCACGGGCCTGCTCCGGTCACACACAGCAGTGCACACGTGGCCACCCGTGTCAACACGTGGGAA
>NW_027680105.1:0-376 GCF_054177405.1 Leptonychotes weddellii
TAAAACTCGACAGAAGTTGATATAAGAAACAAAATCAGTCATTTTCCAGTGTAGACCAGAAGCAAACACAAGAAAAGTTTATTTGAGTTTTAAAATATCACATATTATATTAGATTCATAAATGAATCATGATGTTAGTCTGAGATAGACACAAACTGAAAAACATACTGCACTGGATATGCCCCTAATGCTTCCTTATTTTCCATCTCAATAAAAAATTTTCCTGGCTTCATTGATCAAAATATATTTATGCAGGAAATCTTCATGATGTATGTTTTCAAGAAATATTTAGATTAAACTTGGGTACTCCGGTATGACCAGAGGTGATATAACCTTTGAGACATTGGTACATCAATATTTTTATCACTTAAAACCA
>NW_027680106.1:0-7506 GCF_054177405.1 Leptonychotes weddellii
CCGTCAGGTCCTCTTGGGGCCGCCTTGGAAGCCACATCCCAGGACACGGCTCTAGATGTGGGACAGGTGTGCGGGGAGCAGGGACATGTCTGTTCTGTCATTTTGCAGAGTCTAGTCTATCTGCATTTACTATGGGCTTCATGTTTACGTTTATGCTGTTTTTCTACTTTGTTCGGAGTCTGTATAGTGACCAATAATTTTTGGGGGGTGTTCTGGTGATTGAAATATAAAGACGAAATACAGAAGTTTGATTTTTTTTCTTAACATGTATTTTAAATATTGCTGCTGAGCCCGTGGCTCTCCCATGTGTGCATCACTCTGCTGTGTGGACACTGACCGGAGGTGAGGAGGGGAGGGAGGGACCCGGACTGTTCCGGAGTCTTCCTTGAGCGGGAACAGTCCAGATGCTGCGTGGCCGGAGCTGAGGGAAGCCCAGGGGGCTCCTGAGGCTCTGGCAGGGCCGGAGGGGAGGGAGTGGGTGGGCAATGGGCAGCCTCACCTTCCTGAGAGTGGGGCATCCAGGAGGTGATGCAAAAGGTGTCTGGGCTCCGATGGGGCTACCTGGGGGGGGGGGGGGGTTGCCCAGGGGCTTGGCCTGCAGCACCTGCCCATCTGCTGTGTTTTCTCTGTCCTCTCTGCTTTTAATACCCACGGGGCTGAGTGCATGACGCAGGCACCTGCAAGATCTCTAGAACCTTCTAGAATCCTCACCAGACTCAGGCTTTTTATTTATTTATTTAAAAATGTTTTGGTATTTCTACGGCGACCACGTTCAGTAGGATAGTTGTAGACAAAGGAACCAGAGAACCAACGGTCCTCCCAGGACCCCTGTCTCCACTCTGTGCAGCCTCTCCTGTCCTGACCCTGAGCCCAGAGCACTGGCTTTCACTCCGGCTTCCCAGGTCCTCCTCTCCCCTCACTGGCTGAGGCTGGCTTCCTGCCCCAGCCCACGGGTGCTGCTCCCCAGGGCTACCGTGGCAGACGCGCGTGGCCGGCCCCCAGTGCGGGGGCCAGGCATGGGGGGAGGCAAGCCGATCCAACCTCGCTGTTCCTGAGTTGTTTATACTTCTGCTCTCTGTACTATTCACTTACGGCATCACAAACATCTTATTCACGAGCCTCTTAACTAATGTTTAACCACTCTGCGGTACCCTAAAAAGTACATTTATCATCAGTTGTTAAAGCGTTCCTCTAAAATAGAACTTTTGGGTTATTTTTATTTATTTCCGTGCATTTACAAATGTTTTTAGTATATGGTATTTTACGATAGACTTCTGGAATTACTGGGTCCAAATTTGAATTTTATAAGGTCTCTGACATGATGGCTAAACTGCTTTCCAGAATGTTTGTAAGAACTCCAGCCATGTTGCCCCTCAGACGAAAACGGCTTTTCAGTAATCAGGTTGACAGACTTAAGTTACTGACAGCGTCTCGTGGACCCACCACCTTCTGCCTTAACTCCATTTGGTCCTAAAGGCGGGGCCTTCGGCAGAGCGGGCACCTGCGGCCCGCCACTTGCGGGCTGAGGGAGGGCGCCCCTCCCTCTCCTCAGTCACTGTGATGAGGCTGGCCAAGCTGTTGCCTCTATGATCTCAGACAGCACCAGCCGGCTGGGTGCTCAGGTGGCCCTCGGTCTCGGGGAGGTAGAGGACGCCTGCAGGGATACACTTTGGATTTAACAAAGATTACTGGGCCTCTTCCTCAAACGTTATATTTTGGGGGTTGTGTCTATTATAAGAGGGTGTTTCTGGAATTTTATTTATTTATTTATTTATTTTAAAGATTTTATTTATTTATTTGACAGAGAGAGACACAGCGAGAGAGGGAACACAAGCAGGGGGAGTGGGAGAGGGAGAAGCAGGCTTCCCGCAGAGCAGGGAGCCTGATGCGGGGCTCGATCCCAGGACCCTGGGACCATGACCTGAGCCGAAGGCAGGCACTTAACGGCTGAGCCACCCAGGCGCCCCATTTCTGGAATTTTAAAGGGTGACTTTTACTCAAATAGACGAAGGTAAAGTGGGTAATTCACTGATACATCATATTTGAAGGGTAATTTAAGCTTTATGGGTGGTCCTTGCCGATAGTTTGGAAGAAACAATGGATGATGAGGCACCCGGGGCAATCATTGGTGAGTGACCATGTGGGCCCTTGGAAGTGAGCTGCAGGAAGGGACACGGCATCGCTCAGGGCACCTGAACCCCCAGGACGTGGCCATCACACTCAGCCAACCTAGGCAGGGTCTGCAAACCAACCGCCCTGGACACTTCACACACGTTCCTGCCCCCGGGAGACCGAGGAAGGAAGGCGCAGGGGCTGCCCAGGAGTGAGGGACCAGGGGCGTGAGCGCCGAGAGCAGCCTGGGGTCCTCCAGGATATCAGATAGGGGCAAAGCTGTAAAGGACATTACGGGCTCAGCTGGAGCATCTGGATACACCCGCAAGTTAGGAGGACGTCCTACCACGTGTGGTCGTGTTGGAGAACGTCCTCGTTCTGGGGAGGCACCTGCCGTTGGACGTGACGTGTCCTCACACGAGCAAATGTGGCAGAGTGACTTTCCACACAAGCGAGGGGCAGGGAGCCTCCCCAAACTCCTGCGGTGGGTTTGAGAAATCACTGCCGCCGCGCCTTCGAGTAGGGGGCGCGCACCCTGACCGACAGGGCGGCTAAAGCCCCTGGCTTTGGGGCGAGACGCTCGTCGAGGCCCACACAGCGCTTCCAGACTCAAGTGAAGATGCAGACCCCGGGTAGAGATCCATCAGGCTACAAATGTGGCAACACCTTTTTTATTTAGAGTAAGATGTGTTAACATCCAGCATGACAAAGTTTGTACAAAGTTCACAATTTAAAAATGAAGTGTCACTGCAACCTGTGATTCCACACATTTTAGCAAAATTAAAGTGTCCACAAACCCATGCCGTGTAGTACAAAAATAAATGAAACTTCAGTTCCACAGAGAGCACAATAAATATTTATACAAAATTCTGTCTTAATAAATGATTACTTAAATTAACTTAGAAATGATAATGAACAATAAGTTATAATAAATAGACTCTGATGACTCACAATAATTCCATATGAAGGGTCAGCATTCTAATATGTGACACTTTGTGATCCCTATATAATAGTCACAGATAACTTTTGATTTGATATTATGTACCAACGTTAGATGAGCAGCAGATTTGTGCTTAAAACCCCTTTCCATTGTACATAGGTGATAACAAGAAGAATCCAAAACTGATACTACCTATCATTCTACTAAAAGCATTACTATATTGGCAAAAAAGCTGCAGACACGACGCGGCGGGGGAATGCATGTGCCCATGTGAACAGCGGGCCCCTGCAGGGAGGGGGCCCCCCCGGGGTCCACGGCATCGGCATCGGGTGACGAGAAGCACCTCGCTTCAGCTCTCGAAAGGCAATTCTGAGCATGGCAGCTACAATTAGTCGCACAACAGAAAGAGGGCGCGCTCCAGGGACGGCGCGGCAGAGCCCCGGGGAATTACATCATCTGTCCCAGCTCGCTATTCGAGTCCTCGTGGAAAACCGTGAGTGTTTGTACAGTGAGCAGTATAAAGTGCTGCTGGGATGTACATATATTTGTACATATATATACACCGAGGTTGAGTATTGTATCAGAATATTTGCTGTGAGATCCCTGTAATCTCCCGTAGCAACATCGTCGGGTCAGCCGTGAGGGCTCCCCTCGTCCTTCCGGGGTCAGCCTTGCGAGGCCGCTGACCCCAGGAATTGCACACCTCCGTACGGATATATAGGACAAGGTAAGTGCAAATAGTCGACTGGCACGTTGTGGGGACAATGACCCTGTAAGTCCTGTTCTGCTAAAAATATTTTTTTTTTATTTTTACAAAACCCATCTTTTTTTTTTTTCATAACAAAATTTTAAAGTACTTCTGTACCTTCCTGCATAACATCAAGACATGGAAGGAAGAGATGCTGTCACATGTAACTCAACACCAGAAAACACAACACGCCGTCCTAGGGACTACTCAGAAGGGAGGGGGAACGCGGCAATCAAAAGTGGTCTTATGCATACATATAGTGCAGTCATTGGAAGAAAACAATCAAATCTCCAAGTATAAGCAAGTCTAAGATGATCTAGTGTAAAGCAAAAAAGTGCTCAAGTATAGAGAATTACTCTTAAAATCTGATTGCATTCATTCTTAGAATAGGTTGTGACAAATCAAACAGCAAGGGTATGCAAATGCCCCGCGGTCACCTGGTCTCCAAGGGGAGTTGGAACAGGAAGGTCATTTGCGGAGCAGTCTGCGGGGGACGGGCGGGGGGCGGGCGCCCTGCTGCGCTGCTTTTGGGCGGCCAGCCCCCTCCCCTCTCCCCCCGCCCCCCCCAGCCCCCCTGCCCAGCAGAAAGCGCGTGCAGTAGCTCACGGACTAGCACACCATTTGCCTTATCCCCCGAACGTGGAGGAATAATCACAGCGACAACGATAGTAATCATTTTTGAAAGTGGAGAGAGGGGAAATAAATACTCTTAAATTAGCTCTGAACTTAAAGAGAGCACACAGGTCCTGCGAGACACACGCCATTCCAGTGACAGAGGGTTCCGAGGGGCACAGCGCTCTCGGGGAGAGAGGGGAAGGCTGCTCCAAAGTCTACGGATACTGCAAAAGGAAATCTTCGCGCGGTCCACCTCTAACAAGCCCCTGTCTGAACTGAAGTTCCCAGAGTCACACCATGTAATGCTCAGGAGTTAACTTAAAAGTGCTGTTTAAGCTGCTTTGAATCTTCTGCCAAATTTCCATGGCTTGATGTTGTCTTACAATAAATTACTTATCTCATCTCTTACAGTTAATCCATATGCCATTTCCTTGGAATGCAAAAAACCTCATTTACTGCCCCCACCATACACCATCCTCCTAAAACAAACAAACAAAAAAATCACATAATATTTCCAAGCATTGTTCAAAAATAAAGCATTTTTTTGCAACCGATTCTTGCTATGAAACAATATGCACACAAAATGTATTTCTTAATTCCATAAAATCCTCCAACATGAGGCAAAATGATAATGTCTAAAAAGTGGCTGAGAGGCCACCACATGATCATTCAAAGCTGTGGGTTTTTTTTTTTTTTTGTCCATTTCAGTCCAAAATACTAAAACATTTAATCACTAAAGCATTAAAAAGAATTTACACTCTATTTATTTTGATCAGCTTACCTCTTCAGAAATATATATACCCCCCGGTGTGCAGACTTTAGCAGCCATAAACATTACATGGCATTTGTCACACTATGTCAGCTCATATGAAAACGTACAAAATGTGGATGTATTCAAAAACTATTCTGCAGGTAACGATCTTTAAAGCAAGACAGAAAATCATCATGAAGTCTTGTGAGCGTAACACTGTTTCCAACAGAAATAGGTATGTGACACTTTCTGGCGAGTCACAGCAGCAAGGAGGAAGAGGCCCCCTTCCAACAAGGTCCCGCCACCTCAGCAGCCGCTCAGACCTGGATTCCTCTCACAGCGTGCTTTATATTTTCCAGGAGGGCTTTATTTTCTGGGCTCTGATAACGGTCTTGATTTGTATACATGTCCGTCAAAGTAGTCACGTATGCATCAAAATTTTGTTCATTGATTGGATCCTACGAGATACCAAATAGTAGTTCATACACAACTTTTACTTTCTTAATAGGATACTCACATCAGCAAAAAATAGCAGCAAAGCGTGGCACTGCTGTCTTTACATCACTTACGCGCCCCACTCAGCGTACTTCGTCTGACGGGGCGCAGGGGCACAGCCACCGAGACAGACCTCTACCCCACGCCGTGCACTGCGGGGGACCGCCCGGCGCCTCGGGTCGCGCCCCTAGTCACTTACCATGTGTGGCAGCTGGATATTAGCTAGACTGTGAATTAAGGACTGGCTCAGGTTGGCCAGCTCATGGAGAAGGGACTCGTTCTGCTGCTCGATCACTTTGTTCTCCTCTTCGATGGTCTTCAGGCTGCTCTCCATCGTGGTGATCTGGAACGCACAAATTGGGGTGACATGTAACACAAGGCAGGCCGCCGTCTGCCCGCGCCAGGAAAAAAGCCCTTCTGCTTTAACAAAAAGGCTTCCGTGGCCAGAGCCGGTCATTTGAAGGGTTCGGTTTTTGCCCTTCAACTCATTACACTTGCAAGTTCGGTAACCGGACGCTGGGGCTCAGCTTTCTGGGGAGGGGTTCATGGGCTGTGTCAGCTGTTACCCAGCGTTTGCAAAGCTCTGCTGTCCTCACCCATGGCCTATCACAGGATGACATCTCCGTCAACCACTCTGACCCTCCCTGCCGCCGGGGCCACCTCCTTCCAGCCCGCATCTAGTTCTGCCACAGGGAGGTCCTGAACTGTGATTTACTGGAGAGGCGGGTCACCGTCTTGTTCACAGGTGCCAGGTGCCCTGCGTTCATGTCCACAGCCGCCCGTCCCTGCTCCCTGCGGCTCCTCGGGTGGAACAGGCAGACGCCCTCCTTATCTGCAGGTGGAGGGACGAGGGCCGCATTCCTGCCTCGCGGGCAGGCCTATTCGGCTTCCTGGTATTTGCCAGAGGGGATCTAACTGTCCTCAGTCTCCCTGCCCCCCTCCAGCCAGGTGACCCGTGACTGACACAGCCAGGTGCGCACACAGGCGGACGAGGGGAGCTGCCCCGACCTGTCTGGGCTGCAGGGTGCACAGCCAGGACCAGGCAGGCCCGGTGCAGGGACCGAGGGCACCGTCAGGGCCCAGGACACGGGGACATGAGCCCGGGCCCTCACGTGGAAACTGCCTTTCCCCTGAGTTACCTTAAACGCCCCCCAAAGTCTGCCCCCCCCCGTTTCTCATGGACGGATCCCCCGCTCCCGTTAGCCGGCCTGGTGCTTTCCCAGGGAGCCAAGAGACGGGGGTCGAAGGGCTGTTGCCTCCCCCGCACTAGGGTGAGTCAGGCCGACTCTGGGTTGTTTTCTGGAAAACAGAAATGACAGGACGTGCTCTGGGAGCATCTCCTGGAGAGACATGCACGGTATTTGCGCTAGGAAGACCTTTGTTATTCCTGCACTTCTGATCCAGTCAGGGGTCCCCACTAAAGTGATGTACCCCAGAAACGTCCTGGATTGCTCCTCTGCTCTGGCTGCCTGCCCTCAGGCCCTGTCTCTCTGCCCCAGGCCCTGTCTCCCTGACTCAGACCCTGCCTCCCTGCCCCAGGCCCTGTCTCCCCGCCCCCAGGCCTTGCCTCCCTGCCCCCAGGCCCTGCCTCCCTGCCCCAGGCCCTGTCTCCCTGACTCAGACCCTGCCTCCCTGCCTTCAGGCCCTGTCTCACTGACCCCAGGCCCTGTCTCCCTGCCACCAGGCCCTACCTCCCTGCCCCAGGCGCTGTCTCCCTGACTCAGACCCTGCCTTCCTGCCTCATACCCTGTATCCCTGCCCCCAGGCCCTGCCTCCCTGCCCCAGGCCCTGCCCCCCTGCCCCCAGGCCCTGCCTCTCTGACCCCAGGTCCTATCTCCCTGCCCC
>NW_027680107.1:0-376 GCF_054177405.1 Leptonychotes weddellii
ATTCTGTCCTCAGGAATACCCATTTCCCACCTTAAAGAAGGTCCCAAAAGTGGTGCCCAAAACCCTACGTGCTGTGGTTCAGGGAATGACAGCAAAACCAGACAGTGCCACTAAGGCTAAAGATCTCCTTGCCTGAGAAATTCATAAGATTGGACAGAGAGTGGATTAAAACAGAGTCATGCTAGACATATTACAGCCTTCTCAAGGCAGAAGATGTGCCATCTTAAAGAAGGAATGTTGTACTTCCATCCCTATTGAAGTCTTCTTTGATCTTTAATGTTAATTAAAGAGATCTCGAAAACAAAGATATTAGAAAATTCAGTAATCCGGATAGTACCCCATATTTGGTTCAGCAGACTCCTCAAATTGGGGTAAG
>NW_027680108.1:0-376 GCF_054177405.1 Leptonychotes weddellii
CATGGCTTCCTTCTCACACAAGTTTTCCTTGTCACACCCGCAGTCAGGCACCCTCTTCTGTGTTCCCACGATTCACATCCAGGATTTTCACAGGGAATGTACCATACGCCAGAGAAATGACTTTCTCATTTGTCTCCCTAACGAGATGACACGATTGCTAAGCGCGGGGAGAACACTTTACTTCTGTTCCTATCTGTCAAGCACAGACCTTGGGCCTAAAGGCATGTACAATGATTGCTGGTCGAATCCAAGAACAAATGTGTCCTTTATTTTACTGAGTCAACATAAAAAATTCAACAGGATCGTTAGGCCTTTGTTTTTATGACCTTTGCAGGGTTTTTTGTTTTGTTTTGTTTTGTTTTAACTGTCATCACAC
>NW_027680109.1:0-376 GCF_054177405.1 Leptonychotes weddellii
TATCAAAATTGCAACATTTGTGTGATGCTTCCTATTTTGTTCCAAGAAGGAAACATTCTGCAAAGTTGACATTTGTGATAATATATTATGTCAGGTGAAATAGGCAAGAAGTTAATTAAAGTCAGAGAGTTAATTAATGAGATCCAGTGCACATTAATGATCATTACCTCATCTGAGAAGAGTAATTAAAGTGGCGTTGGTGGTGTTTCTCTATTCTCCTAGGTGGCGTGTTGACATATCACATAAGTCACTCAATGTTGGAGAGGTAATTCTCCCTCTGTGGCAGCTGGGACAGCCAAATGTATCACCCATGGCAACTGGGGTTTGAAAGCAGCATGGCCCTTGCAAGCTCAGTGTCTGGCAGAGTGAGCCCTCA
>NW_027680110.1:0-376 GCF_054177405.1 Leptonychotes weddellii
ACAGTGGGCTATGCCCAGTTCCTCAAACAAATGCATTAAAACAGCTGGCTTTTTCAGGCATCCCATACTCATGCAGTGGCCCACAAGCATCTAACATATGGACCACGCTTCCCTACATAGAGGTAAATGGCTCATTTGGGATTTACCCCAAGGGTGCCTCTTTTTTTTTAATTTTTTTTATTAACATATAATGTATTATTTGTTTCAGGGGTACAGGTCCGTGATTCATCAGTCTTACACAATTCACAGCACTCACCATAGCACATACCCTCCCCAATGTCCATCACCCAGCCACCCCATCCCCCCGAACCCCCTCCACTCCAGCAACCCTCAGTTTGTTTCCTGAGATTAAGAGTCTCTTGTGGTTTGTCTCCCT
>NW_027680111.1:0-376 GCF_054177405.1 Leptonychotes weddellii
AGGTACCCTTGGATACTAACTCTTTTTTTTTTTTTAAAGTTTTTATTTATTTATTTATTTATTTGAGACAGAGAGAACGAGAGAGAGAGAGCACATGAGAGGGGGGAGGGTCAGAGGGAGAAGTAGGTTCCTTGCTGAGCAGGGAGCCCGATGCGGGACTCGATCCAGGGACTCCAGGATCATGACCTGAGCTGAAGGCAGTCGCTTAACCAACTGAGCCACCCAGACGCCTGGATACTAACTCTTTATTGGATAAGTCATTTGCAAATATCTTCTCCCATTCAGTAGGTTGTGTTTTCATTTTGTTGATCGTTTCCTTCAGTGGGCAAAACCTTCTTATTTTGGTGTAGTCCCAATAGTTTATTTTTGCCTTTAA
>NW_027680112.1:0-376 GCF_054177405.1 Leptonychotes weddellii
AATAAAAATTAAATAAAATGTTCCTCGGTCACACCAGCCAGATGTCACACGTTAGTGGCTCTCCCATTGGACACACAGGCATTCCTGTGGCACCGTATCATGAGGACAGTGACAAAGTCAGCTTGTTGAACACTGTACCCCTTGCTTTGTGTGGGCATATAGTAGGTAGTCTTAAATATTTATTGAATAATGCGTAAATGGACGAGTCAACAAACAAACTCAGCTAATGAACAAATGAAATAATGAGAAAAAGAATAAGCAAACTAGGCCAAATGCTTACAACAAGTAAGTGGCAAGGAAGGAATTCAAAGCCGGGTCTGACTCATTCCAAAATCTATTGGCTGCAAGAAACATATGTGGACATAGGAAAGGAAAG
>NW_027680113.1:0-376 GCF_054177405.1 Leptonychotes weddellii
ATTATTTTTCAAGTGGTCTTGGAACAATTTATGATCAACAGGCACTGCAGTGATTGGTCGACTTTGAAAAAGAAATGGGAATCCAGTGGCAGAAATTTTGAGAAATTCATGGAAGATCTGAGTGATAGTTCTGTGAAGCCACCTGACTTAGTGAGTAGAAGGTTCTTTTTATCCTGGGGTGAGAGGCCAAAAAGAGTAAGGAATAAGTAGTCAGTAGGAGATAGCTGGAAGTAGAGAAAGAAGTTATTGTAGATGCAGTTATTTGTCAGATCACACTATTCCTCACCAAGGGAAATTTTTCGCAACCAAAGTGAGCAAAAATAAAGTGTTATAGTCATTCTTTCAGTGGGACATAATATAGGAACCAACATATTTA
>NW_027680114.1:0-376 GCF_054177405.1 Leptonychotes weddellii
GAAGGGGAGTCTCCCCAGATCTGCCGCTTGTTGGGTCCCTGCTGGAAGAGCAGTGGCCCAACTGTGCCGTGGATCCTGGTTTATGGCAACCCCAAGCTGAGAGCCCGCGCCTCAGCTCCGTCTCTGAAGCTGGCTTCCCTGCTCCGATACCTGGGAGCTCTGCTGCACTCAGGCAACCCCAGTCTTTCTGTGACCCCGAGGGTCCTGAGACCACACTGTCCCCAAAAGGGTTCCACCCCCAGCTTACCCATTGGAGCGATGTCCCTCAGCGGAGCAGACTTCTAAAAGTTCCGATTTTGTGCTCCGCTGCTCTATCACTTGCCAGAAGCGGCTGATGGAAGCCCCCTCCCCCACGTCTATCTTCCTGAATATTGCC
>NW_027680115.1:0-376 GCF_054177405.1 Leptonychotes weddellii
AGGCCACACTCTCCCTGAGAACTACAAGAGGTATTCCGAGTAACTGTTAGGCAGAGTGGGTTGTGAAGGCACCCATAGACCACAGCTCTGGGATGTATTAAGCGATATTATTAGAATTGCTTGTACAGCATCTTTGTGAAAACATGAGATTTTGGTGCTCACATTTTCAGAAATTGTAATAAGCTCCTCTCATTCCTTCTATCTTCTTGGACCACTTCTCACCGTTTGCCATTAGGGATTATAATCTACATGTAATTTGTTGGTTACTGGGTTTGGATTATACAAAATAACAAAGAATAATAGAAGGAAAAGTTCCACCACTTGATATTGTTCATGTTGCAAAAACCCATTCCTGCATTCTGTGTTTTTCAGTGAA
>NW_027680116.1:0-7505 GCF_054177405.1 Leptonychotes weddellii
TTCTCTTAACATATGTTGCATTATTTGTTTCAGAGGTACAGATCTGAAATTCAACAGTCTTACACAATTCACAGCACTTACCAGAGCACATACCCTCCCCAGTGTCTATCACCCAGTCACCCCATCCCTCCCACCCCACCCCCCACTCCAGCAACCCTCAGTTTGTTTCCTGAGATTAAGAATTCCTCATATCAGTGAGGTCATATGATACATGTCTTTCTCTGTTTGACTTATTTCGAGAGCAACATATATTATGGTAGAAAATTTAGGCTGAACCCTTGACCTTAAAAAGATGTTCTGGCAATGGATGGGTAGTTCCTTCCCACAAATAACAATTATAAACTCTGGATGAAATATTAAAACAACCACCTAAAGATACTAAAGAACAAACAAAAACAGGAAGATACTAGAAGGAGATGGACACAAGGAAGAAGAGAAGACACTGGGTGAGTTGTCTTTTTTTTTTTTTTTTTTAAATGTGATGAGGGGTGGTCCCAGTCTGTACCATGTGGCTAAACCTGGGATTTTTTTTTTAAGTCTTATTGGCTTGAAGAATAGGAGAACTGAGATTGGGCAGAACTAGCAGTTGGAAAATGAGGAGGATAGTCTCAGAAATGAGAGGGCCAGAGAACCAAGTTTTATGTATAAACACAGCCCAGACCCATCACCAACCACTGAATCACATGCAGAGCCAAGCTCCAAGCCAGAGTGAAAGAGGGAAGACAGAGTTTGCAGTTTTAGTTCAGCAAGTTATCCTGCCCAAACAAAACATCAATGCTTTTTGTGATAACATAGCAGAGTCCAGAGTCTATGTAGTATATCACTCACAATATCCAGGAGACATTCCAAAATTATGTGACATACAAAGAAACAGGGAAATATGACCTGTCTTTACTTTTTTTTAATTCAATTAGCCAAGTTATAGTACATTATTAGTTTTTGATATAATGTTCAATGATTCATTAGTTGAGTATATCACCCAGTGCTCACCATATCACGTGCCCTCTTTAATGCCCCCAACCACCTCCCTTTCTGCAACCTTTAGTTTGTTTCCCAGAGTCAAGAGTCTCATATGGTTTGTCTCCCTCTCTGATTTCTTCCCATTCAGTCCCCTCACCCGCAGTGGCCTCTGCACTATTCCTTATGTTCCACATATGAGTGAAACCATATGAAAATTGTCTTTCTGTGCCTGACTTACTTCACTCAGAATAATCCCCTCCAGTTCCACCCATGTCGATGCGAATGGTAGATATTCATCCTTTCTGATGGCTGAGTAATATTCCATATATCACAACTTCTTTATCCATTCATCTGTGGAAGAACATCTCGGCTCCCTCCACAATTTGGCTATTGTGGACATTGCTGCTATGAACATTGGGGTGCATGTTCTTCTTTTCACTACATTTGTATCTTTGGGGTAAATACCTAGTAGTGCAATTGCTGGGTCATAGGGTAGCTCTATTTTTAACTTTTTGAGGAACCTCCATACTGTTTTCCAGAGTGGCTGCACCAGCTTGCATTCCCACCAACCATGTAAGAGGGTTTCCCTTTCTCTGCATTCTCACCAACATCTGTTGTTTCCTGAGTTGTTAGTTTTAGCCATTCTGACTGGTGTGAGGTGGAATCTCATTGTGGTTTTGATTTGTATTTCCCTGATGGCAAGTGATGTGGAGCATTTTTCCATGCGTCTATGTGTCTGTTAGCCATTTGTATGTCTTCTTTGGAGAAGTGTCTGTTCATGTCTTCTGCCCATTTCTTGACTGGATTATTTGTTTTTTGGGTGCTGAGTTTGAGAAGTTCTTTATAGATCTTGAATACCAGCCCTTTATCTGTAGTGTCATTTGCAAATATCTTCTCCCATTCTGTAGGTTGCCTTTTAGTTTTGTTGACTCTTTCCTTTGCTGTGCAGAAGCTTTTTATCTTGATGAAGTCCCAATAGTTCATTTTTGCTTTTGTTTCCCTTACCTTTAGAGATGTATCTTACAAGACGTTTGCTTTATGCAGGTCGAAGAGGTTGCTGTCTGTGTTCTCCTCTAGGACTTTAATGGATTCCTGTCTCACATTTAGATCTTTCATCCATTTTGAGTTTATCTTTGTGTATAGTGTAAGAGAATGGTCCAGTTTTATTCTTTTGCATGTGGCTGTCCAATTTTCCCAGCACCATTTATTCAAGAAACTGTCTTTTTTCCATTGGATATTCTTTCCTGCTTTGTCAGAGATTAGTTGACCATAGAGTTGAGGGTCCATTTCTGGGCTCTCTGTTCTGTTCCATTGATCTATGTGTCTGTTTTTGTGCCAGTACCATGCTGTCTTGATGATGACAGCTTTGTAATAGAGCTGGAAGTCCGGAATTGTGATGCCGCCGGCTTTGCTTTTCTTTTTCAACATTCCTCTGGCTATGCGGGGTCTTTTCTGGTTCCATACAAACTTTAGGATTGTTTGTTCCAGCTCTGTGGAAAATGTTGATGGTATTTTGATGGGGATTGCATTGAATGTGTAGATTGCTCTGGGCAGCATAGACATTTTCACAATGTTTTTTCTTCCAATCCATGAATATAGAAGTCTTTCCATCTCTTTGTGTCTTCCTCAATTTCTTTCATAAGTGTTCTGTAGTTTCTAGAGTACAGATCCTTCACCTCTTTGGTTAGGTTTATTCCTAGGTATCTTATGGTTTTGGTGCAATTGTAAATGAGATCGATTCCTTAACTTCTCTTTCTTCAGTCACATTGTTAGTATATAGAAATGCAACTGATTTCTGTGCATTGATTTTGTATCCTGCTACATTGCTGAATTGCTATCTTGAGTTCTAGTAATTTGGGGGTAGAGTCTTTTGGTTTTCAACGTAAGGTATCATGTCATCTGCAAAGAGAGAGAGTTTGACTTCTTCTTTGACACTTTGCATGCATTTTATTTCTTTTTGTTGTCTGATTGCTGAGGCTAGGACTTCTAGTACTGTGTTGAACAATTGTGGTGAGAGTGGACATCCCTGTCGTGTGCCTGACTTTAATGGAAAAGCTCTCAGTTTTTCCCCATTGAGAATCATGACCTATCTTTAGAAGACAACCAGCAGATACTAACTCTGAGATGATCTAGAGGTTGGAATTAGTAGACAAAGATTTTTAATCAGCTACTATGACTATGCGTCTAGACATAAAAGAAAATATGCTCATAATTAATACAAAGAGAAAAAAATCTCAGCAGAGAAATAGACACCATAAAAAAAGAACCAAATGGAAATTCTATCACTGAAAAGTATAATACCTGAAAATAAGAATTCATTGGCTGAGCTTAAGAGCAAATTGAGGACATCAGATTTTTTTAAAAGATAAAAATAGAAATTATCCAATATGAGAAACAAAGAGGAAAAAAAGATATTTTAATAAGTGAACAGAGCCTCGGGGAACTGTGAGATCTATCAGGTCATCAATACTAGTGGTTATATGTAATTGTTCCCAGATAATCAGTGAGCCAAATGTCCCAAAGATGGAATGATCCCTCATTCACTTGTAGACAAAAACTCTGAAGGACCTTATTAAATATAATGCATTAAACCCATCAATTTCAAGTAATACTAAGAAATCAGGCCTTAATGGCAAGATAAGCTTGGTAATGCAGACCACGTGAAAGTTAAAGAATGTATCATTTCTTGGAAATACACGAAGCTTCAAGAACTAAAAACCTCCTGAAAGACATGGATTTAAAAGTCTCACTGATGTAAAGGAGAAAGTGAAATATAAAAAGGGACTCAGTCTTTTTACAGTGGCTCACATTTAAAAGTCTTAAACAGCACAATGGATGCTGGGTCTTGACAAGGAATCAGTTGCTTGATAACCAGATCCTGAAACCTCAGCTAATCTGGGAAGGCGTCCTTTTTCCTCTCAGTGCTGGTAAAACTCTCTGCAGCTCTAGAAAGGCAACCCCAGAAAAAAATATAAGAAATCAATCAATTAATCAATTCATGGCATTAGCATATTTGTAACTTATACTAGTAAGTGTAATTCATTAGGTAATTATCACTATGTTTCTATGTACTCTTTCCTGCTAGTTATCTGAAGCATTTGATAGAGGAGATTCATGATTTTATTTAGTGTTTAGAAGAGTTTGATTAAATAAGTTTGCAATCAATGCTTAAGCATTTGGGTAATTTAATTTGTTAAATGTGTAAAATTTGATATATTCATCTTAGGTAGCATGTAAATACTTAGAGGAAAATCAATCATTTATGTTTAATGTTTGAAGAAATGTTTAAATAAATTATAATACTAATAAAATGGACATTAAATAAAATATGAATAGCTGCTAGTGTTATCTACTGTTTGAGGTGTTTTGGTCCATGGAGAAGAATCTGGTTAACAAATTTTTTTTATTTTTTTTAGAAAAAAAGAGAGAGAGCACACGCCTTTGTGCATATGTGCAAGCAGAGGGGAGGGGCAGAGGGAGAGAGAGAATCTTAAGCAGGCTCCAGCCCAATGACCTGAGCCAAAATCAAGAGTCGGTTGCTTAACCAACTGAGCCACCCAGACGCCCCCTGGTTAACAATTTTTATAAAGTTCTATAGCAAATGCAGACAAAACCTAGAAGGAAAAGGGTATTTTATGCGTACTTCCATAATATCATATTGCATACCACTCAAATTCCAACTTAAGAGATTTCTAACTTTAGTGTCCTAACTTCCATTTTCAACAGATCATATTTAATCCAGTTCTGATGAGAGAATAATATAATATTGCCTCCACAACTAGAGGTACAGATGAAGGAAAAAAGGGAAATTTTGCATTCCTGGCTGAGATTCATGCCCCACAAGAAACACGTTTGATATTTGATAATTTTTCTTTTGAATGTCCATACCCAAGCTTATCTGTCAGGCTGGCAAGTGGCCCACACACAAGGCAATAACCAGCTTTCAGTGAACATAGATACCAAAATAAGAGGGCCAAAAAGAAAGATCCTTCAAACTGGCTGCAAATGTTATTTCTCTCTACACATATCTTTTTTGTATTCAGAATTTTTTTACCTTTATTTAGCAGTTTCAGAATAATGAGTTAATTGGTGCCCTAGCAGTATCCAAAAGTGGCTAAAAGTTTTTTTAGTATCAGAAACTTACAAATTTTAAGATCACACACACACACACATTCATTTCCTACAATCATTATTCTTTTTTATTTTTTAAAAAAGTTTTATTTATTTATTTGACAGAGAGACACAGCGAGAGAGGGAACACAGGCAGGGGGAGCAGCAGAGGCAGAAGCAGACTCCCCGCTGAGCAGGGAGCCCGATGCGGGACTCGATCCCAGGACCCTGAGATCGTGACCTGAGCCAAAGGCAGATGTTTAATTGACTGAGCCACCCAGGCACCCCTTGTTATTCTTTTTTTAAAAATTATTTATTTATCTAGAGAGAGATGCGAGTGTGTGCACACAAGGAGGGGAGAGACAGAGAGAAAATCTCAAGGAGATTCCCTGCTGAGTGTGGAGCCCAACACAGGGCTTGATCTCACAACCCTGAGATCATGACCTGAGCCAAAATCAAGAATCGGACACAACCGAATGAGACACCCAGGTGCCCCTCATTATTCTTTTTGATATGGTCAAACTGCCTTCAGTTGATGCCTCCTGTGTCCTTTGAAAATGACACCAGTAATGTTTTTTAATTGTAGTAAAGTATACATAAGTTTACCATTTTCACCATATTAAGTGTACAGTTCAGCATTATTTAGAATGTTCACACTGTTGTGCAACCACCAGCACCCATCTCCAGAACTCTTTTCATTTTACCAAACTGAAATCCTCTACCCATTAAACAATAACTGCCCACACTCGTCTCCCCACCTGACAACCACCATTCTTTTTGTCTCTGCATTTGATTACTCACTCTAGGCACATCCTATAAGTCAAATTACATGGTATTTGTCTTTCTATGACTGACTTATTTTAGTTAGCATGTCTTTAAGGTGCATTCATGTTGCAGCATGTGTCAGAATTTCATTGATTTTTAGGGCTGAATAATATCCCATGGCAGGTATATATCCCATTTTGTTTGTCCATCCATGGATGGTCCCTGGGGTTGCTTCCACCTTTTGGCAATTGCAAACGATGCTGCAATGAACATGCACGTACAAGTATCTGTTCTAGTCCCTACCTCCAATTCTCTGAAGCTTACACCCAAACGTGGAGTTGCTGGCTCACATGGTGATTCTGTGTTTAGATTGTTAAGGAACTGCCCCACTGTTTCCCGGGGCAGCTGCGCCACTTTACATTCCCACAAGCAGTGCCCAAGCATTCCGATTTCTCCACAGCTTCACCAGCACTTCTTTTCTGGTTTGTCTTTTTTTTTTTTTTTAATGATATCCATCCTAAAAGGTGATTTTTGCATTCCTGGCTGAGATTCACGCCCCACAAGAAAAGTGTTCAATGTTCGATCATTTCTTTTGACTGTCCATACCTAAGCTCATTTGTCAGGCTAGCAAAGGAGCCACATGTAAAGGAATGGAGAGTGACAAGATATGGGGCTCCCTTTCGGGGTGACGGAAGGGTCTTGGAACTAGCTAGATGGGATGGGTGTACACCACCATGAATGTACTGAAGGCCACTTAACTGTAGACTTTAAAATAGCTAATGGTTAAATTTGTGGTATGTGAATATTACCTCAATTAAAAAAAAAAACAGAATGGGTGGGAAAAAAGGAATAAAACCACTGTTGGATAAGCAAGAGAACGTTTTTGAGGGGCGCCTCAGTGGCTCAGTTGCTTAAGCATCTGCTTTGGGCTCAGGTCATGATCCCAGGGTCCTGGGATCGAGTTCCTCATCAGGCTCCCTACTCAGCAGGGAACCTGCTTCTCCCTCTCCCTCTGCCCGTCCCACCCCTGCTTGCTCTTGCTCACTCTCTATCTCAAATAAATAAAATCTTTAAAAAAAAAAAAATTTTTTTAGAAAAAAAATTTGAAGCCAGAAGATGGCAGAGGAGTAGGAGACTTGGATTTCGTCTCCTCTCAGGAATTCAGCTGGGTGGGGGTCAAACCATTCTGACCACCTATGAACTCAACAGGAGATTGAAGAAAAGAATAGCAGGAACTCTCTGAACAGAAAAGCGACCACTTTCTGGAAGGTAGGACGTGTGGAGAAGTGAATCCGAGGCGATATTCGGGAGGATAGACGGTGGGAGAGGGGCCTCCGTCGGCTGCGTCTGGCAAATGATAGAGCCGCGGAGCACAAAATCGGAACTTTTAAAAGTCTGCTCCACTGAGGGACAGTCACTCCGGTGGCTAAGCGGGGGGTGGAACCCTCGCAGGAGAGTGTGGTCTCAGGACCCTCAGGGTCACAGAAAGACCGGGGGTGCCTGAGTGCGGCAGAGCTCCCAGATATCGGAGCAGGGAAGCCGGCTGCAGAGGCGGAGCCCAGGCGCGGGCTCTCAGCTCGGGGTTGCCATAAACCATGATCCACGGCACAGTCGGGCCACTGCTCCTCTAGCAGGGACCCAACGAGCGGCAGATCCGGGGAGACTCACCT
>NW_027680117.1:0-376 GCF_054177405.1 Leptonychotes weddellii
AGATGCAAACGCTTGCCCTGGCCTGACCCTGTCTCTGAGTTGAGGAATTCTCCGAAGTGACCTCATGGTCCGGACGCACATGCCAAGAGGAGAATGATCACAGAGATGCTATTTGGACAGACGTGTCTACATAAAGGTTGCCATTAAGGTGGTTGGGGGATTGAGAATCCACTGCTGGGTGAATACCCTGTGTAGATAATTGTAACCACCAGCAATTAAAGGAAAAAGTCCATCTTTTAGGCAAGTAGTTGGCTTTCGTTGAACTTTGGCAAAATGATTACATCAGTGAACTGATATCTGCAACTTCAGTTGTGAGCATTTCATGAGCATTTCTCTATGTCGAGGGTGCTACCAAATGAAAACAGAAATCACAGAG
>NW_027680118.1:0-376 GCF_054177405.1 Leptonychotes weddellii
GGGCGCCTGGGTGGCTCAGTTGGTTAAGCGACTGCCTTCGGCTCAGGTCATGATCCTGGAGTCCCTGGATCGAGTCCCGCATCGGGCTCCCTGCTCGGCGGGGAGTCTGCTTCTCCCTCTCCCACTCCCCGTTTGTGTTCCCTCTCTCGCTGTGTCTTTCTCTGTCAAATAAATAAATAAAATCTTTAAAAAAAAATAATAAAAATAAAAAAAAAAAAGATATAAGTTGGCATAATGAGTTTTAGCCTGAAGGCGGAGCATAATCTACCGAATATAGAGAAAGATAAATTTGGCTACTCAGGTATTACCATTGTAATTTTAATATGTGAAATTTCTCTAGCTTACTTAGGTGTTTTGTTATCAGCTTCTAGCTTAC
>NW_027680119.1:0-376 GCF_054177405.1 Leptonychotes weddellii
ACTCCTGATTCTCTTGGGCTTTTATCTATTGGATATATCTATCCTACTGGTTCTGTTTCTCTGGAAAACTCTGGCGAATATGAATGTGCTCATCAGTACTCAGAAGAAGACTCCAGGGGTTCTCTGCAGATCTCCAGAACTTTTGCATGCTCTCTCTTTCTCTCTCTCGAAATCAATGCCTCTTTCCTTTCTCTCTCTCCCTCCCTCCCTCCCTCCCTCCCTCTCTCCCTCCTTTCCTTCCTTCCTTCCTTCCTTCCTTCCTTCCTTCCTTCCTTCCTTCCTTCCTTCCTTCCTTCCTTCCTTCCTCCCTCCCTTTCTATCTTTCTCTCTCCTCAGTGACTCTACCCTGTGAACCCTGGCTGCTTTGGCCTCCCAG
>NW_027680120.1:0-376 GCF_054177405.1 Leptonychotes weddellii
AAAAAAAAAAAAAGAATACATCCAAGTAAAGACACAATCCATAAACCGGAAAGAAAGCACGCAACGGGCTGGGCAGATTCCAGGGATGGTTCGTGAACCGAAGGCAGAGTCTGCATGGGGCAGTCAAGCCCCAGAAGGAACCCCACAGCCCTTGTTCCCAGCAGCCTCAGCCTGGACGGGAGAGGCTCTCTCTGCAAGGTTTGCTTTGCACCTCCTTCCCTTCTTTTGTGCTACAGGCTCGCAAGGCTTTTCTCTGGGCTGGACTTGCCTCTTCAGGTGGATGGCGTCCCAGTTGTCTTAACAAAGCATTGACAACAACCACCCCAGCCACGACCGTCCAGTTTTGAGGGCTCAGTAGCTTCCTACAGCCTGACCT
>NW_027680121.1:0-376 GCF_054177405.1 Leptonychotes weddellii
AACCCAGATTTGATAAAGACCTTATTAAAAAGGATTCTTGCAAGAAGGGTTTCCCCTGAGGCCAGCCTGTCCTAAGGAGGGCAGTCTTCGGGCTCGGGCTGAGGGTGAGCCAAAGTTCCAGATCTGGAGGAAGGCAAGGTACTTAGTCAAACTTCTGTTAACCAGCATTTTGTTCCAATGGATTGGTGGGGGCAGAACAATTGAGCTAATCACTTTTAAGGCAAAAAATGGCAATTAGGAGAGTCTGTGTCTGGCTTTGAGGTAAACAAAGGGTTTCTCCACAACTCTTCTCAAAGTCCTATGGAGAAAGGTGGTTCTTAGCAATAAGCAGTTTCCTGAAACACAAGAGCCTGGGGAGATTTCTTTCTGCTGTCTT
>NW_027680122.1:0-376 GCF_054177405.1 Leptonychotes weddellii
TATGAAAATCACACTCAGAGTGTCTTATCCAGACATAAGGGATAAATTATGGGGGTCACAGAATTTTCACTCCAACAACCACAACAACACAACACAGACTCTCACAACCATCTTCTTCCAGGGATCGGATATAAGTGAGTGTGTGAATGTGTGTGTGTGTGTGTGAGAAAGAGAGCGAGTGAGGGAGGTGTGTGTGTCTCTGTGTGAGTGTGTCAGTGTGTGAGTGAGGGAGTGTGTCAGTGTTGTGTGGGTGTGTGTGAGAAAGAGAGCAAGCGAGGGAGGGAGGTGTGTGTGTCTGTGTGTGAGTGTGTCAGTGTGTGAGGGAGTGTGTCAGTGTTGTGTGGGTGTGTGTGTGAGAAAGAGAGCGAGCGAGGGA
>NW_027680123.1:0-376 GCF_054177405.1 Leptonychotes weddellii
CACGCGTGCTGCATTAGTGTGAACTGTTCGACATAGCGATTCAGCAATTCCGTGCGTGACTTCGCGCTCCCACAGTACGTGTCGTCACCCTCTGTCACCACACAAGATGATTAGACTCTCACTGACTAGAGTCCCGACGCTGTGCCTTCCATCTCCGTAATGCTTCACGAATGTGCATGTCTTCCTGGAGCCAGGGCCATGCTCATCTTCTGGAATGTTCCAGGTTTGCTATCTGTGCTTTTTTTCTAAGACCAGGTAAAAATAAGGGAAAGATGCAGCATTAATTGGCAACGGTGATTGGTTTCTGATGGTGGGACTGTGGGTGGTTCTACTTCTTCTTCGACTCCCTGCCTTTTCTGGGCTCCTCTCCTGTGCC
>NW_027680124.1:0-376 GCF_054177405.1 Leptonychotes weddellii
AAAAGGGATTCTCAAAGTCAAACTGGATTTGAGAATTCTAGGTTAAATAGTTTAAAGTGCTTTTACTTGCAGAATTTCTAAGAACCTTACTAAATTAACATGCTTTATAAATACCAAGACGAAGATACATTGTGGGTTATACAGATTTGAATTTTCTCTATGGACTGTCATGAGATATAACCATGTAGGGTTATTTCTTATTCTTGTCCTATTCTTTTTTTTTTTTTTAAAGATTTTATTTATTTATTTGAGACAGAGAGAATGAGAGACAGAGAGCATGAGAGGGAGGAGGGTCAGAGGGAGAAGCAGACTCCCTGCCGAGCAGGGAGCCCGATGTGGGACTCGATCCCGGGACTCCAGGATCATGACCTGAGCC
>NW_027680125.1:0-376 GCF_054177405.1 Leptonychotes weddellii
CTTTCAGTGTGGGTTTTTCTTATGTCTCCTTATGATAAAATTCAGATCACGGACACCTGGGTGGCTCAGTTGGTTAAGCAACTGCCTTTGGCTCAGGTCGTGATACTGGTGTCCTGCGATCAAGTCCTGCATCAGGCTCCCTGCTCAGTGGGAAGCCTGCTTCTCCCTCTGCCTGCTGCTCCCCCTGCTTGTGTTTTCAGTCTCTCTCTGAGAAATTAAAAAAAAAAAAAACTTTAATAAAATTCAGATCATACATTTTTAGCAAGAGTATGAAGTGGTCCTCTACTCTTCTCATTGCATCCTATCATGTGACCTACAATTTTGATTTGTCCCATTGTTGGTCATGTTAGCATTGATCCTGGAGGTAATATCTGCC
>NW_027680126.1:0-376 GCF_054177405.1 Leptonychotes weddellii
CAGTTGGAGAGGCGCAGGAAGGCGTGACAGTGTGGCTTGTTCCTCAGGAGGCAGTGGTGAGCTGTAGTCTCTGTTCCCCCAGGCACAGGTGTGGCGGTAACAACCCCCTGAGCCGTCCACCAACTCAGCAACGTGCCCTGTGCCTCCGGGGTTGGTGGTCGAGGGTTGTCAGTACCGTGTAGGAGGGTCTTCCAGGTGGAGGAATGGAGGCTGCAGTAACCAGACCCCACTCAAGCTGCATGAGGAACAGATGAGTTGACGGTTTATTCGAAGAATAATTTCGCTTTTCCAAAAGAGACAATGTCATTGGTCTACACTAGAATGAAGATAATTACTACTTAAGAAACAATATGTGTTTCCCCTTCTCCCAGAAACC
>NW_027680127.1:0-7504 GCF_054177405.1 Leptonychotes weddellii
CACGACCACCGCCTTGCCCACCCCATCGCGTCCCGAGTCCACCGTCTCCATGCATGTTGCCCCCTCTACCACGTCCTCGGTGACTCCCACTACCCACCGAGTCATCACCCCATCACACCCGGAGACCCCTTCTTCCCCCTCCACTGCCAGGTACACAGGCCCCTCCTCTCCTTCTCCACAGGTCACGAGCTCAAGTTCTGGCATTCACACCCTGACCTCCCTTGGCCTCCCAAGTACATCAAGTACAGCCTCCATTTCTTCCTTTGTTTCTTTCCCAGGCACCTCCACCTCCACCTTGTCCTCAGCCTCTTCTCTGCCCACCCAAAACTTTCCCCCCTCTAATTTGCCCACCAAGCCTCCTCTTCCTGGGACACCTGTCTCCCTGCCCAGCACCAGCATTCTTCCTTCTTTTCCCAGGACCACACCCAGCACCCCGATGTCCCACACTCTCTCTTCCCACTCTACCACCTCACAGTCTACGACTCTCACCACCCGAAACCCTACTTCCAGTCTCTTTTCCTCCACTGTGGGTGTGACAGCCATCCTGACTTCTCCAGTCACTAACCTCAGCACTGGACAATCTATTACCACTGGAGTGCCAACCACCGTGATCCTGGCCAGCTCGACCTCTGTCCATGGAAGCTCATCCCTTCGTGCCACAGGGTCCTTGTCTACTGGGGCACCATCCATCTCCTCTCTGGTGACACCTTCGTCCAGCTCTCCAGGTAAGGGATTTATCTCTAGCCCACCTTGCCACCTTCGTGCACAGCATCCTTCAGCTGTGAATCTTTCTGGAGAGCCCTGTGGCCTACTCCCACAGAGTCCCTTTCATTGTCCTCACACTGCCCGATGACTTCTGCGCTGTGCTGTTGCCTCTCAGCGCGTTCCCCACTCTGCCGTCCTCCCAGCCCAACGTGCACACTGCTGACGGGGGCTCACTGGTCGTCATGCAGTGTGATCTGCTTTCTCCCCCATAAAGCCTTTGCTTCTCCTGAGGTCAGCAGGCAGCACGGCACGCTGTGCTCAGTCTTGAGGTCACACCCATCCCTCCAACCATCCCCATGTCCTTCTGGCATCTGAGAATGCCAACATTCCCAGCAGCAGGAAGGGACTGAGTCATGCCTCCCTCTTCTGTGTGTACCCCAAGTCCTTAGGACAGTTCTCTCAGCTTTCCTTGAGCTGCCTCCAGCCCCTCTCCCCACTCCTCTCTAAACACCTCTCTAATACACTCCAGTCTGGCCAAAAGGGGTGCCTGGCCTCCCCTGGGAGGCCCCCTTTTCCTCATCTGGGCCTGCATGCCTGCCCTGTACCTGGCTCACTCATGCCCTACCCCCACCTCACACCCCCTGCTATGGTCCCGGCCTCCTATGGAGGCAACTCCCTCAGAAGCCCTCCACGGCTGCCCCTTCACGAGCTCACAGGAGTTTAGGAGCGGCAGGGGTCCTGGGACTCAAGTATTCCCACCCTCCCTAAGGAAACAGAGAGAAAAATGAAAGGCCAATAGGTACATGCCTCACCCCAGGAGACCACTGGTGGCAGGCAGGACTAGCAGCCAAGGCCCCCCCTATCCTCCAGAGACACCCCTCCCCGCCCTTCCAGGTGTTTGCTGCACAGTACCCCCGGGGTACTGTGGGTTCCCCTCACATGTCCCCTGCCGTCCCCCAGGCAGGCCTGTCCACAGTAATGGATTTCCTCCTGTGAGACAAGGACTGGGTGCAGGCTGTCCATGAGGAGGGGATGAGGGGTGAGGGGTGAGGGAGCAGAAGCAGGAGATGGGGTCGGAGGACAGCTGAGGGCAATGGGAGCCCCCACCTCCAGCAGACACATAGGGCAGGCAGGCCAGAAAGGTCAGACTGGGCGGTCTCTGCCCAGGAACGTCTTAGCTTTTTCATTTAAGCTCCACATGGGCAGGTCCTAAGGCCAGTGCCGCTCTGCCTGTTGCTAGGGTGCCCAAGGCAGCTTGCCAGGAGGCCAGCATTTATGGCTGGGTCCACACCCTGCCCGTTGAAGAGCACAGACCCCTGCAGGGAGCTCCTGGGGTGCCTTCCGTCTCCTCCAGGGATATGCAGACCTTCCCCCATCCCTCTGGCAGGGTCTGGTCCCAGCAGACCAGAGACGCCCATGCCCATGGTGGGAGGGGCCTGAGAGTGGCCCACAAGGGCTCAGAATACCCTTGACCTGGGGGGACTCCCAGGGTATCCAGCTCTCAGGAGGAATACCCAAAATGAGAGCCCATCAGCCTTTGTTCCCATGCAGAGCTGTGAGGTCTGAGGTCAGCGGGGCTGGGACAAGGGGAGACCACCCGGGGCCGGGGCCCGAGTGCAGGGGTGGGAGCCCAGGGGAGACCCCACCACGAACAGGAAGGGATACTTGTCTCATATTAGCAATTGTGCAGCTTGCAACCTGCCCCTCCTTACTCAGCTGAACTGCATTCATCCCCACTTTATGTGTCCTGTCCCCAGGGTCAGGTCTGTGTCAGCCCTCCAACCATGCCCCGGAGCTGGCATCTAACCACACCTCTCTCATCTCCCAGGGGTCTGCGACGTGAAGGAGCTTGAGGAGGAGGTCACGTACCGAGGGTGCACTGCCAACGTGACAGTGACCCGCTGCGAGGGCTTCTGTCCCTCCTCGGCCAGGTGAGTGCTGGTCCCAAGCAGCCTCTAAACAGGGCTGGGCCCAGAGCCTGGAGCCTGCCCCATCCAAGAGCACTTCCTGGCCCCAGGCAGCATCCTACCCAGTCAGGTAGCCTTAGCCAGCACCCCACCTCCATCACGTCTGCAAAGGCAAAGGTAGACACTCCGCTGACTGCCTGAGAGCTGGGGAGGTCAGCAAGGGCCGGGAGGGGTGGGGCACGCCCCTGAGGGCCGGCCTGGGACTCAGTACCCACCCTTCGCTCTGGAGTGGTCCAGGAGACACAGGAGCACTCCTGGGCGGTGGCCCTGACCCACACTCCTGGCTCCGGCTTCTTTGCAGCTTCAACATCCACACGAATCAGGTGGACACCCACTGCAGCTGCTGCCACCCACTCAGCTCCTACCAGAAGCAGTTTGTGCTACCCTGCTCAGACCCCGAAGTGCAGGGCCAGCAGCTGGTGCTCACGCTACAGATGCTCAGCAGCTGTGCATGCAGCCCACAGCGCTGTGGGGACTAGGGTACACAGCCCCCCAGGTGTGAGGACAAAGCACCGTTCCCACACTACCCCCACCACTCCTCCCAACGCTGGCTTGCTGTGCCTGGCAGCCCCTCTCCTTCCATAAGGCACAGCCTCAAAGAGCCCTCGCACGTGGCTTACCAGGACACCTGAAGGAAAGGGGGCTGCCAGGCAGGGACTGCAGGCCCTGGCCAAGCCCAGCAGGCTGGAATAAACTGGTGGCCCCCTTACCATACCATACAGGCCAAACCTATCCACGCAGCCTCCTGAACTTTGAAGGTGGCCGCCCATCCCTCCCAGAACTGGGCCCCGGAAACAGCTTGAGCAGCAGGTACCTGGGTAGGGGCAGTGAGAAAGGCCACTCTAGAGGGAGGCCTGAGAAGAGGGGATACAGGTCCCATGAGGTGCAGGACACCTAAGCAGGTTTGGGCAGGGAAGAGGTACAGGGCAGCAGCAAAGACAGCAGCGAGGAGAGGACCCCACAGCTGGAGAAGGGAAGGGAGGGGGGACGCAGGTACCAGCCAGCATCAGCACCTGCCCACCAACTAAGCTCACCCTGGGGAGGGGCATCACATGTGCCACGCACGACAAACCCTCTGTGTACAGATAACAAATAAACCAGCATTGCTCGGGCGCCTGGGTGGCTCAGTCGTTAAGCGTCTGCCTTCAGCTCAGGTCATGGTCCCAGGGTCCCGGGATCGAGTCCCGCGATCGAGTCCCGCATCGGGCTCCCTGCTCGGCGGGGAGTCTGCTTCTCCCTCTGACCTTCCCCCTTCTCATGCTCTCTCTCATTCTTTCTCTCAAATAAAAAAAACCAGCATTGCTCAACGCACAGAGGCTGGCCCGTGAGCTCTGCCTGTGTTGTCTCCCACACACCTGGGGCATTTGTGAGCCCCCAAACCCACACCCACAGAGTGGCAGGTACAGGACCCTGCGTGCTGGCCTCTGCAGTAACACCAGCACCCAGACTGTGACTCCCTCCAGTTACCTCCCCGAGACCCACACTGCAGCAAAGGGCTCCCTGTGCCCCTGGCCACTCCACAGGGCTCCCGCATGGCATGCCTCTGAGGAACCCAATTCCTCCTGATAAGCCAGGAGAACCCAGAGGAGACCCTGGCTCTCCCTGGGGCCACCCACCAACAGAACAAGAGGCCCTGGCTCAGCTCTGCTCCTGCCCCGGCCACCTCAGGGTGCAGACGGGCGGCCAGGCAAGCAGCTCACAGTGACGGCACATGAGAGCCGAGGCCAAGACTAGCACACGGAGGCTGGGCTCCAGCTCACCCTCAGCATGGCTCTCGGCTCCCTGACCACACACAGAGCCCCTCCTCCACCCACACAAGGTCTCACACGTCCCTTCCAGAATCTGCTTTGCCGCCCACACTTAACCCTCTGGTCAAAAACAGGAACGAGTCCAAGGTGACTACGGTTATGGCGCACTTCTTGGAAGCCCAAAGATGAGTGAGGCTGGCCACACAGCCTCGAGGGCCAGCAGCAACCGCCCACCGCCGTGCCACAAACCCAAGGCCTCAGACACTCCAACGCTCAGCACTACCCATATGCCATTAACACCACAGTGCAGGGAAAAGGAATACAGAATTCAACCCAGTCAATACACATGGTCTTGTTGGTAGTCATGAAAAACGTTTCCAACTTCTGGATTTCAAACCGTGCCCCTGAGACTCCTCCAGTGGACACTACAGCAAGCCGACGTGCATGGTGCTCCCGCACCCAGGGCCCTGCAGATGGCACCCAGGCCGCACACGCACACATCGCACCAGCCCAAGGGCCTTGTCACACATCTCCTGCACCTGGTGTCATCCACCACAGGAGCCAAATGGCCTAGTGAAGATCTCACCCACTACAGACAAGCTGCTCCTGCTTCTCTCAGAGAATCAAAGATGAACTATCAGCAACAGAGCAGAAGCGTTTTGGTACCATTTCAAAAAAATCTGCCTTTTCAATCAAACTTGTCATTTCCCTTTACTTGGGAGATCATGCACAGAACTGTCCTGACCTCTGTGAACACTGACCCGGGGCCCACACTCCCTTCTTCTGACCCGACTGCAGTGCAGGCTCAGCCTGTCGTTCTTAAACACAAACTGGTATCCCCATCCCGACCCAAAAGGGATCTGGTTTGGAGAAGCAAGGCTGAGAGACGCCTGTAGACAGGGCTGTTTATTTGCAGCACGGCAATGAAGACAAATGACAGAGATGAAGAAAAATGCAACACACAGGAGCCTGATCCTCCATCCTCGTTGATCAAAACTGTTCTGACAGCAATTCACACAACCTCTGAGAGACGGTCTCTTTACTTGTGCGCAGCGTGAGTCGGTACATCTGCAACAGAACACGGCAGGTCAGTGGCCGCACGCAGGCTCGGGAGCCCTCAGCCGACGGCCCCTCGAGCTCCCCTGCTCAGAGCTTCCCTGGAGGCACCGAGCCCCAGCATTTTACAAAGACTTACGCAAACACACTCTCAAGCAGCTAAAATACAGAAAATTTGACAGTAACTAGTGGCAGCCCGCGAGTGGAGTCGCTGGAACACTCGCGCACCACGGGCAGGGCACAGAGTGGGGGGCCACTCTGCAGCATGAGCAGGGCGCAGACGCTTCCCAAGTGAAGGGAAGACAGACGGCCGCACGAAGGTGAGCAGTGGCTCTACTCAACGGCATGGCCCCAACTGGCCGGGCACAGGGGGGCGTCCACAGGACTAGGTAAGCCAATCGTGCACGCGCACAACCACAAGGGTGAGGGCTGGAGCGCAGGGCCAGGCCGGACGGACGGCAGCCCCGTGGTGGCGGTCTCTACAGGAGGTCAAGACAGATGGAGGGAGAGTGGACCCCAGGGAGCTTTCTGCAGTGACAGAAATGTTCTATGTATCAGCAGAATAGTGGCGGTTACACAGGGGGACATGTCAGAACTCCTCAGACGACTCCACTTAGGACCCACATCACACCACAACCGGAACACAGCTCGGGCGTATACAGCTATTTCCTCAAGAAGTCTGACCTGGGCTTGTAGATTTGGCTCCAAACGCAGTAAGCATCCAATCTGGGTGGTTTTGGTGTGTATGATGCCAGCCCCCACGAAATTTGCAGGATTAGGATCAACGTCTTCAAGGAGCGCAGAACCAAACCCAATGATCTGTGTCACAGAGAGACAGGCGCAGAGGGCAGTGAGACCGGGGATGATGGAGGGAGAGCAACACAACTGGCCTCCCTCCAGAGCCCAGGGCAGCGTCCCAACCCTGGGAACACCCATCAACAGGCCTTACCTTGGCTTTGGTGATTTCTGTGTCCATTGGATGCTTTGCTTTGAAAATGTTCTGCACTTCCTGTTGGGGACTGGGAGGTAAAACCAACAGTCACCACACCGAGCCAGGTCAGCGTGGGAGGACCCGGCCCTGCCCCCACTCCACGTCCCGTCACTCACCTGCTCAGCTGCTTCCAACGCTGAAAGAAATCCTGAGAAGCCATTTCTGTGGGCTGGAAAAATTTGTTGAGTGTGATAGGCAGCTTAACAGACACATTCTGAAAGGTTCCCCCATACCTAGGAGCAACACAGAGACAGAGTGAGCAGAGCACATGAGCAGCCAAAAATTCAGAATCTCAACTACAGAACCAAATTCCTAGTTTGCAAATCAATGGGGCACAGGGAATGCCTGCTGCTGCGGAGGGTGGGAGGGGCGTGGGGAACAGAATGTTCTGGAAGGGTGGCAGACGGGGACCAACGAGCCAGGCGCTGCACCAGCCTGTGTGTGTGTCTGGGGGGCGCAGCTCCGGCCAGCCACTGCCAGGCCTGTTAGACCAACCTCGGGCTTCTACATCTCCTCATTTTTCCCCATAGCCCATTTCCTACAACTCTAAGTTGGTTTAAATTGTATGGGATTTTTCTTTTTTCTACGAAAAGAGACTAAAACAAGTGTTTGCCTACAGAATGCAACAAAAATTTGCCTATTTCCCTATTCTACAAAGCACAAGATCTTCAGTTATCTGTGTTTTTAATGTTTGAAAACATGCTTTTCCAAAACTTTAACCTACAAACACCCTACAGAAGCCAGTTGTTCACATACACTCTCTCCCACTCACTGAAAAAGGACAGCCAGGAACCCAGTAGCAACACAAAACATATTTTTAAAAAAAAAAATAATCAGGGCACCTGGGTGGCTCAGTTGGTTAAGCAACTGCCTTCAGCTCAGGTCATGATCCTGGAGTCCCGGGATCGAGTCCCGCATCGGGCTCCCTGCTCAGCAGGGAGTCTGCTTCTCCCTCTGATCCTCCCCCTCTCATGCTCTCTGTCTCCCATTCTCTCTCCCAGATAAATAAATTAAAAAAAAAATCTTTAAAAAAAATT
>NW_027680128.1:0-376 GCF_054177405.1 Leptonychotes weddellii
CCCTCCTCCCTCTCATGCTCTCTGTCTCTCATTCTCTCTCTTGCAAATAAATAAAAAATTTTAAAAAATTAAAAAAATTAAAAAAAAGAACTTCATCAATCTTTCCAATCCCACCCTGTGTTTTAATGAATATATTTTAAAAATCATACTTATACATAACATAGTGAAATTGCACAACATGAAGTATAAAATTACATTTCTTAAAAGATCCATAGGCAAAAGGGAGCTTAGCCACAAAAGAATACCAATTTGTCTGACAAGAGGTATGCTCAAGGCATATGTAAAAATCATAGTAAACTTAGTTTTCTATACCCAGATAAACTATACATTTTTAAAAAGTTTTATTTATTTATTTGAAACAGAGAGAGAGAGCACA
>NW_027680129.1:0-376 GCF_054177405.1 Leptonychotes weddellii
ATTACACGAGCCCTTTCCTCTCTCAAATATCTTTGCAATTTTATAAGTCCTTTTAAAAAAATCTTATCAAGTCCTAAGCAAGAGAGCATTTATAAATGAAGTCCAGCAAGGCTCAAAATAAATATTTACAAAAATTATTATTTTTACCTCTTAACCTATCTCTCAATTAAACGGATGTTTAGAACAAAACTTAAAAAGAATTTCTTGCTTGCCAGCTCAAAAGGTTTCTGCGTTTAACAGTCTTATTTTTGCCTTGCACGATAATGACGTGGCACTCGAGAGGTTAAGTGCTTTCTCAGGGTTTAATTGTCTCTTTGCAATCATGGCTTCCGGAAGGAAGGTCATTCCCAGGAGGACCCGGGGTCCAGGGCTGCGA
>NW_027680130.1:0-376 GCF_054177405.1 Leptonychotes weddellii
GCGGCCGTGCGGGGGGCTGACCCAGAACACTGCGGACCCACAGCCCTGGCTGACGCGGCACTCACTGGGTGAGGAGTATCGGGCACTGCCCGGGCGGGCCCTGCTAAAGGGCTGGCGGGGGGCCGTGGAGGTGTTGGCAGCCTTCCTGGCGGCGGCGGCCCGAGCCTCGGCCACGATGGGTTTACGGCCAGAGCAGTACAAGTCGACGCTGCGGCCAGAGAAGCCGGCGCGGGCGGGGGCCGCCTCGGAGTCGCTGGGCCCGGTGAAGGAGCCCGCCCGCTTCCGGGGCATGGCCAGGATGTCCAAGCGCGACAGCTTCTTGGCCTGCTCGGGGTTGGCCGGGGGCCCCCGTTCGCCATCGGCAGCCTCCGTGTCC
>NW_027680131.1:0-376 GCF_054177405.1 Leptonychotes weddellii
CAGATGCCGTGAACAAATGTCTCCCCTGTGAGCCATCGCCAGACAGGGCAGGAGAACCAGAGATTGGGGGGAAAACGCAGTGGATGGAAAAAGAAACAGAGGATCAAAACCGTATTTCCCCACTGTGTTCTCGGGGAGTGTTGTTTGTCTCTGGGTTTGGCCGACCACGCTGACCCATCTTTTTTTTTTTTTTTTTTTTAAAGATTTTATTTATTTATTTGAGACAGAGAGAATGAGAGACAGAGAGCATGAGAGGGAGGAGGGTCAGAGGGAGAAGCAGACTCCCTGCCGAGCAGGGAGCCCGATGCGGGACTCGATCCCGGGACTCCAGGATCATGACCTGAGCCGAAGGCAGTCGCTTAACCAACTGAGCCAC
>NW_027680132.1:0-376 GCF_054177405.1 Leptonychotes weddellii
AAGGGAGAGAATGTGATCAGGCAGGAGAGTAGAACAAAATCATACACTAGAGATTTAGGGTATATTTTGATCTGTTAGAAGAAACTATCTCAAAATTTTAAAGAGAGAACAACTTCTATATATATACCAAAAATAAGGGTAACTACTATGAAGGGATAGAATATGACTCTAAAAATGCAAAATAAAAATGTTTTTTTAAAAAAGGGATTGATAAGATGTTGGTTGAAAAAGGGAAAAAGAAAAATTAAAAAAAAAAGAGTTTTAAAAAATTAACTTTGAAAGACTAAAGAATCATGAGAAAAAAACCATGAATTCTGTATGTAGTATTCTCCTAGCGCTGGAGTTCTGCCGTTCTCATTGATCGGTAAACTTGGTC
>NW_027680133.1:0-376 GCF_054177405.1 Leptonychotes weddellii
ACCAAAAATACACGTGTAACATCTTTACATTTTCTACCACTCTATGCCCTGAACACGTGAACATTTCTGGATAATCTGAAATGTTGTCCAGCTTGATATTTGGTGCTCAGATTTGATGAAATCTCTCAGACAACAGAAATATCTGTTGTCATCTGTTCTGATCAGATTTTTATTATTATTTTATTTTATTTATTTATTTATTTTTTAAAGATTTTATTTATTTATTTGAGACAGAGAGAATGAGAGACAGAGAGCATGAGAGGGAGGAGGGTCAGAGGGAGAAGCAGACTCCCCGCCGAGCAGGGAGCCCGATGCGGGACTCGATCCCGGGACTCCAGGATCATGACCTGAGCCGAAGGCAGTCGCTTAACCAACT
>NW_027680134.1:0-376 GCF_054177405.1 Leptonychotes weddellii
AAATATATATATATATATATATACTGTCATCATAAGGCTTGGTGTCTATAGGAAAACTACTATGACAATAGTTTTGTGCCCTAGTTTTGCCCCCTAAAAATTATTTTTCAGGAAAAGTCTTTATTTTTATGGTACATAAGGAGTTGAATACATGGTTGTGAAGAAGGTAGACACTTCGGCTATTGACTGCATAATGCATTTTTCTAGGACCAAGGGATTGTGGGGAGCTCTCCTATAAAAGTACTTGTTGCTGAATATCCTTTCCATGACATTTCTGAACATCTTTGTAACTATGACGTGTGAACCAAGTAAGCTGTTAGTTGACAAAGCATAAAATCTGATAACCATTATGGGCAATTTTCCTTTTTGTCCTCCA
>NW_027680135.1:0-376 GCF_054177405.1 Leptonychotes weddellii
AGCATTCCCTAGTCATTATGACAACCAGAAGTGTCTCCACATAGATCCAGCCACCTCCCAAGGGAATAGCACCGCTCCATTTTCTTACTCTGCTTCCGATTCTAATTTTTATTACTAGTTATAGCAAGGGTAGTATAGCAATTTCTTCTGCTTCGTGTGTTCCCCTCAACTTTCCACTCTTACCATTCATTCTAAACAGATTATTTTGAAGTGATAGAATTCCTATGTTCAGAAATAAGTCAATCAGAGAAAGACCTGTCTCATATGACCTCACTGATATGAGGAATTCTTTTTTTTTTTTAAAGATTTTATTTATTTATTTGAGAGAGAGAGAGTGAGAGAGAGAGCCCAAGAGGGGGTAGGGTCAGAGGGAGAA
>NW_027680136.1:0-376 GCF_054177405.1 Leptonychotes weddellii
CTGAAACAATACATTATATGTTAAAAAAAAAAAGCAGGAGGGGAAAAGTGAAGGGGGGAAATCGGAGGGGGAGACGAACCATGAGAGATGATGGACTCTGAGAAACAAACTGAGGGTTCTAGAGGGGAGGGGGGTGGGGGAATGGGTCAGTCTGGTGATGGGCATTAAGGAGGGCATGTTCTGCATGGAGCACTGGGTGTTATACGGAAACAATGAATCATGGAACACTACATCAAAAACTAATGATGTAATGTATGGTGACTAACATAACAAAATTAAAAAAAAAAGAGTGAACGGAGAAGTCAAGCACATCTGAGAAATGCTGCTGTCCCTTCATTAGATGGCGGGGAACGCAGGTGAACTTGGATGGTCTGGC
>NW_027680137.1:0-376 GCF_054177405.1 Leptonychotes weddellii
ATCTTTGTATCCCCTGTCTTTAGCACAAGAATTGAGAAAATCCTAGTGCTGAAATGAACATCTAGGAGTAAAGGAATGACCTTCCAGAATATGATATCTGGTACCCTGTTTGGTGGATTTAAAGTCACCATTAGAGAAAAGCATATTTAATTACTTGGGGCAGAGAAAGGCAGTGTCTCTCAAATTCAGAAAAGGATTACATTTATTGAAAAAGACAGATCTTTTAAGTAGGCTCCATGCCAACGCAGGGCCTGAACCCACGATCCTGAGATCAAGACCCGAGCTGAGATCAAGAGTCAACTCTTGAGCCACCCAGGCACCCTGACAGATCTTTTAATGCAGTGATTTGAAGCTGATGATAGATCCCTACCAAAAA
>NW_027680138.1:0-7504 GCF_054177405.1 Leptonychotes weddellii
TATCCATTTTATCCCATGTACTGTACTGTTCTGGGGCTTGTCCTGAGGAGTAAGCTGACACCCAGTCCCTACCCTCAAGGAGCTCAGAGTCTGGTGCGGCACTGTCCAACAGCACGCTCCGTGACTGGACAGCGTCCCGTTCTGAGCTGTCCGACAGGGTAGCCACGAGCCACATGTGGCTTTAATCTTGTGATGTGGATGGTACATCTGAAGATCTGAAGTTATTATTTGATTTTAATTAAAGGCCCACTATCTAGTGGCTACTGTTAGCACAAGTCTAGTGAGAGAAACCAGCAATTTTACAAATGCATGAAAAATGGCAACTTTGCTAAATGCTAGGTAGGAAAGGTGACCATATCATTGGGAAAGACACAGTTTAAGGGGTCAGGGAAGGCTTTGCTTTGGAAGTGATGATGGAGGTAAGGTTTGGAGAAAGGGCAGGACTGAAGGAGGTAAAAGAGGGTGGGATGGGGAAAACAGTTTTTCACACATGGGTGAAAACCCTGTGGCAGAAAGAGCAAAAGCAGGTCCCGGGAACTTACATTTTTGAACAGTGTGAGTGTATGAGTGAGGGACACATGCACAGTTAGTTCTTGAGAGACTTTACCCACAGGTATTAACACTAATTTGTTGGGGAAGAAAGGTTTTGTGGGATGCTGGGGTGTACTTTTTGATAGCTTCGTAAATTAATGTTCCAAGTGGAAACTGTCAGACGTGTAGTTTCTGTGATTTGGCTGGCTGACGAATGAAGAGGTAAGGACATTCCCTGTCTTGTAGGGATGCTCAGTGCTTGAGGACCGCTATGAAGAGCACACAAAACATTCAGGTTGTACTTTGAATTTCTTGTTTCTCAGGAGAACAAGCACATGGCATGATTTGCCTTGGGACAACACCGCTCTCCCTTTATCATCTCGTGAAAAGGCCTTCTACATCCAGTCTCAAACTGGCAGTACTTTGCTTTTCTTTCCCTGATTTTTATCCTAAGATAACACATGCTAATTGAGCTATTTCTGTGGCTGTCTTGGGAGAAAGGATGTTTGTTTGGGTTTGTTTTAAAGTAGAAATGGAATAACACGTGTAAACAAGGTGTACAAGCTGTAAGACCTGAGAAGAGCCCTTTATCACTCGTTGATGAGTGATGCTGGCAGTCTTGCCTAGGGCTGGAGGCAAGGGTTGGCAGCCCCACAGCTTTGATTCCGTGTCCAGACCCTTCCCCAATCTGCTTCTGGACAGACACAGGGAATACCCTGCAGTTCGAATCCAGGTCCTCCTATCGCTTGGTCCTTTGGGGACTACCTTCCCCTGTGCACACAGGGAGAAGGCCTGGGCCTGGGGAAACGGGGGCCATGGATGGTGCCACAGCTGCTTGGAGAAGGAGAGAGAGGGTGACAGCAACTGCCATCTCGGGTGGGGGCCAGGTTACCACACTCCGTCCACTTGTCCCCAAGGTCCTGGCCAAGAAGTTTCCTATTTCCCACCTGGCCCAGCGTGGTGACCAGGAACCCCCCACTCTTCAATCCATTCTGGCATTCTTCTACAGAAAAGTGATTTATTGGTGTTATTTTTTGAAAATTGTCCTTGGATGATTATTCCTTCACGAAGTCCTTCATTCACAAAATCATTCATTGGTTCCTCTCATGTTGTTAGATGCAGGCTTGTAGCTTGGGCTGCCATGTCACACAGCTTTAGGGGGCCTGTGCATCCCCGTCCATCTGACTGATGGCCCTGGAGGTTGGCCCTGGGCCCCTTGTGTGCCAGGCAGTGGCCTGAGGGTGTGAGGCCTTTCCCATCACTTAGTAACGGAGGAAATGATGAGGTGTATGTGCTCACCCAGCAGATCTTCCTCCATATGCCTCATGCTGGGTGCCGTGATAAGCGGTTTAAGTGCAGACGAAAGATGTGCAGTTGCTGCCCGAGGTGCTTCCAGGCTAGGGGAGAGGTCCGTGCAGGGCACTGTTGTCCATGCCAGGGTCTGTGTGTGCTGACCAGGGGAGCTGCCCGTCTTCGTCAGCGGCATGCAGAGGCGGCCGACTGCTGGGAAGTGTTGACTTCTCTCGAAGGTGTCCAGAGAAGAGAAGGCTGCGCTCGCGGACACACATGTCCAGGCCCTGTCTCCAGCAGCCACGAGCGTCCTTATCTTGGGCTGAGTGTCCCCTGCTTCATTCTCACCCACTAACCATCTTTAGAGGACACGACTCTGTAATATCCTGATGCCAACAGAACTGTTACATGGATTTAAAGTCCACTCTAGTTGGTCTCCTGTGTGGCCAGGGACTCGAATGGTGTCCCTTTCCAGCAAAGGGAAGCATTGTCATCAGGCTCCAAGGTGGGATCTTACTGGAAATTGGCTCTTGCGGCCCGTTGTCCCCCTTGGGTGTTGTGAGGAGGCCTTGCTGTGGCGTGGATTTCACACTTGCCCCTGGAGGGACAGACAGACGCCATTCTGTGTGGAGTGTGCCTCGTGTGCGGCCGGGTGGAGCCACACCTTGGGTCCCTTGGTTGTCTGTGGTTCCTGACTCTCGGATGTGCTCTTTGATGAGTGTTACATGGTCCTGTCTCTCAGTTTTAGAGGTCATGCCCTGTTCTTTCTCAAATTGCCTGCTCATTTTTGATAGTCTCTTCTTCCTTGTTCTTTTGAGTCCTTCTGATTATTGACAAACATTAATAGCCCATTAACAACGTTCTTGGAAAATCAAACATACACTTACCAAAGGACCCAGCCATTTTTCTCCTGGATATTTAACCCAGAGAAATGAAAGCATATGTCCATCCAGTGACTTGTACAGAAGTGTTCAGAACAGCTTTATTTGTCATAATCAAAAGGTCGAAGCAGTCTAAGTGTTCATAAGTAGGTGAATGGATAAACAAGTTGTCAGAGCCATTCACTGGAATTCTGTTCAATTAAAAGCTGTCTACCGTGGATACACATAGTATGTTAGAATTAGCTCTAGATGAGCATGCTAAACGAGAGAAGCCTGACAGAAAAGAGCGTGTAATGTGTCCAATTCCATCTGAATTAACTTCTGGAAAATGCGAACACACCTGTGGTAACAGTAGTGCTTATGTGGGGCTAGGAGGAGGAGGCTTGGGGAGGATGGCGGTGGGTAGAGGCACAAGGGTGCACAGGGAAGCTTGCAGTCGATGGATATGTTCACCGTCTCGATCACATTGATTGTTTGAGGAATGTCAACTCCCCGAGTTGTATACTTTAAACTTCTGCAGGTTATTCTATGCTGATTACATCTCAGTAAGAATGTTAAAATGGAAAGGGGCAGAGCTGCAGACCACCCAGGGCGGGTGTTCCCAGGGAGCATCTGGGATGTGGGAGGAGCCAGGCTGTCCCTTAACAGGAACACTAGTGTGGTCCTAGATGCAGGTGGGTGGAGGAGCAGTGATGGGAGAGGGGCTGGTCCTCCCCTCTCCTCTGGTTGCCTCTCTGCTTCTCCTGGGATCGGCTTCTCAGCAGGGAGGGGGCGGGGGAGCGGGTGATAGTGACTCGGGAGGAGAGGGAGGACTTACTCCGGATATGGTAGGATGGTCAGCGGTGGCGAGAATGGGCCCAGGTGTGTGGTTGTGTGTCTGAAGACAGCCTGCTTGGCACCGTGCGTGGTTTTCCCCCATCGATCTTGGGCTTCAGGTGCCACTGTGGAGAACGTAGATGGAGTTAGCCTGGAGTGGGGTCTTGTCAGGTGAGCTTAAGGGGAGAACAGGCAGGGGAATGATGGGTGCTTTCCAGGGAAGGGTCACCAGCTGTGCCCTGGCCAGCAGGCCTGCTGCCTGTCTCGGGGCTACTGGAACGCAGCCACCCCGTGTGTTCACGGATGTCGGCAGCTGCTGGTGCTCATGGCAGAGACCTGTAGCTCACAAAGCCGAAAATACTATCTGATCCTTTAGAGAGGACGTTTCATGCCCTTTGTTTTGACTGTGGAATCTAAGGCTGGAGAAGGAAGAGAGGGCAAGGGGGCTGACGGATGGAGAAAAAGTACAGGGAGTAGATGGGAGCTGCCAGAGGTCAGAGCAGGTGTTGCGGTGGCGGTGTGGGGATAGGCGAGTGTCACTCCGGTAGATGGAAAGCACAGAGCATAGGTTCTACCGAGGAGCTCCCGTCTGTGGGCCTAGGAAAGCAAGCTGGGAACCACCCACACGCTCAGTGGGTAGTTATGAAGCAGCCACGTACATGCAGGTTCCTGAGGCCCTCGAAGGCACAGGGCTGAGTGGAGCCTCCAACAGAGGGAGCCCAGCGTCAAAGCAGGGCTGCCGTGGGAGTGAGGACTGCTTTGTCTGGATGGTAGATGAAGGCCCCTGTTACTACATGAATTTTCTTTCCTAAGCCTATCCTAGAGTTTCTGAGTGAATGAGCTCCCTGCTTTTCCTATGGAAATTGAGGATGAGTATTGGCTAATTTCTGAGCCAAATGCTTCTACTCTTTTGGTTTTCTGGAGGATATTTTATGATAGCCAGATACCAGATGGACTTTTTTTTTTCTTTTGGCACCCATGGATTTTAAGAATAAAAAATGCATCCTCAAAATATATTCTGCCTGGAAAAGCATATTGACAAACCCCTACTGGGAGATCATTGTCTCTTTCTGCCTTTGAAAATGTATTTTGTTCTAGTTACATCTTATTCCAATCCATGTAACTTGTCATGAGAGAAATTGATGCTCAGCCTTAAGCATTAGATTCTTTTGAAAGTGTGCAAAAATGTGCACATGCCTTGAGATCCACCAGTGGAGATGAATGCTAAGCCATTGTGAGGCTCCTTACAATGGGTTTAGGGTCACGTGGCTTATGGGATGGTACATGGTGGGCCACACAACAGCCTGGCTGGTGAGGTTTCACAGAAGCTCATGTGGGAACAGAAATGTGTGGTTGCAGTTTTGCTGGGTAGACCCAAATCTGACAGTCCTGCGTCCTGCATCCACTTCTGATGAGCTGTGTGGTGTTACTGAGTTATGTTCTCAGACTCTTCAGCTTCATCTACAGAGTCGAGAAAAACAGTGCTCCTTGCAGGGAGTGGGGGACTGTTCGATGGCGTGTGTTGGGGCCCAGGGCCATGCCCAGCACACGTAAACACTGTCACCACCCCTCCCCCCACTACAGCTGTTTGTTGTGACTGCCATTTCTTTCTGCTGCATGGGTCCCCCTTTGAGCTGTCAACCTCTCAAGTTGTCACTGTGGTTGGGATGCAGCTGAATTCAGGAACCTGTTATTTTATTATACAAAATTGTATTTCTGAATTGCCCACAGAGATGCTCTTAACAGAAAAATTAAGCACTATAAACAGTAACTATGCAGTTCTCTCAAGCTCAGTTTGATTCATTGTGATCTAGCAGACTCATCCCATTCTTAAATACCCTGAGAAATCCACTCCACTCTGGTCCTCCTACTAGGCTGCCTTCGTCTGTTTGTAACTTTTTTGGTCTTGTCTTCCCATTAATTGTCATTCCAATCTGTTCTCTGTTCTATTTGTGATGGCCTGTGTTGGCAGAAAAATTGCCCGAGTGATGGAGCAGAATTTTCTCTCATGCAGCCCAGCCCAGCTGGAGAGAGCTGCTCGTCCATGGGCACGGGGGTGAGGGGAGGTGGTGGTGGTGGGGGGGTTTGCTCCTGGAGCACTTGGTTTGCTCATCTCCCTTACACCTTGTGCAGCAGCTCCTCTCCAGCCCCATCCTTGTCTGGGCTCCGGCCTCTCTCCCGACCTTCCAAAGTCTCCTTTCTGTCTCCACTCATATTTACCCGTTACCTGTCTTTTTCATCCTCAGTTGGATTAGAGGGCAGAATAGTCTATAAAGAAGTTGTAGAGAGATTTTTGTAGTCTTTTTCTGAGCTTGAAGATCATAGGTTTTTGAGGTTTCTTTGAAGTTTTGAGGTCTGTGTCCAAAAAGGCACATTTCACATGTAATTTTCGGCTTTTTTTTTTTTTTTTTTGCTAAGTGCATATCCTAGATCCTTCCAGTTCGAAGACATTGCAGATTTGTATTTTCATGGATTCCCTTGAAGTGGTTCCCATTTTTGAGCCAAGAAAATAGAGGTTCACAGGGTTGTGTGAGCTGCTCAGATTCTCTCAGTGTGGTGGGAAGGATGGCAGCATGAAGGCCCCATACCTGTGTCTTCATAGCTATCATTCAAAGGAAGATACCTCCCACCCGCAACTTCTCCCCCTGGAATTCGTAGATGAAATCTCCTACAAAGACTGTGTGTGACCCTTCTGGTATCTTCTGTCTGGATCAGCTGCTGTTGATGGGATGCTTCCATTTCTGGCCACGGCTGGATTAGGGCTACCCCTGGTCCCGTCAGAGCCAGCTGGGTGGAGAAGGAACAAGGAGAAGGGGGGAGCTTGGCTTTACGACACCCTCCCCTTGCAGTCCAGGGCTCCAGACCACTTGCAGAAATGGAGACATTAGCACTGTGTTAGTGTGAACAAGGACTGGTATTTCCAAGGCGAAAAAGAACCCGTGTCCTTTGGGAACTAGTGGCATTTGTGTAATTTGCTGATGATGGGAGCTTTCCCTAGGGAAGAGCAGGGTATGCCGTGTCCCAGGCTGTGTGTGAATGTGTGAGTCAGGGTGACACGGATAGTATTTAAAATACTTTCGGGCATCTGGCCTTCACCCATCAGAGGATGACCTAGGGGCTGAGTGACCGTGGTCTTGAGCACCGTGCTTGCTCACAGGCAGAGGATGACCTAGTGTCTAGGACAGGTTGCTGACAAGTGTAGGTTTAGGTTTTGCAGTGTCTGTGTTCATAATGTGAGCCCCCTTGCAGACTTGCAGGCCCCATAGTGTGGTGGAGAGCTTTTCTAGATGGTGCCCATGGTGCTGGGGGAGTGGACAGCGGGGAGGGGAAGCTCCTTCAGCTGTAACAGCTGTGGGCTGGGGCTTTGAATGCTGGGATTTCAACAAACCAAGAGTTGATGGTCGCATGTGACTTTGGGGGTGATGGAGTTTTTGGTAAACATGGGGTGTAAACCGAGTTAAACATTTGGCCCTGTAACTTACTACTTCATTGCCTTAATATTTACTGAGAGTTGACTTGCTAGAGCCTGTGTGAGCTGCTGTGGGAGATACAGCAGTGAAATGAGAACTCTTTCTTCAAGGAGCTGATACTCCACTAAGGAATCCAAGGCCTGTGCGTAAGTTGCTCTAATAACACAAGCTGTTTCTGTTGAACAGGTGCCAGATCCCAGGCGTTGTGACAAACACTTTATATGTAAGAGCTCATTCTTCCAGGCAGTCGTGCAGCTTATGTGTTCTGGTTGCTCCCATTTTAGGGATGAGGAATTTGAAAACTCAGAGAGGCTAAGTAACTTGGTAAAGATTACTCAGCCAGGGCGCCTGGGTGGCTCAGTTGGTTGAGCGACTGCCTTCGGCTCAGGTCATGATCCTGGAGTCACAGGATCGAGTCCCGCATCGGGCTCCCTGCTCGGCAGGGAGTCTGCTTCTCCCTCTGACCCTCCCCCTTCTCATGCTCTCTCTCTCTTAAATAAATAAAATCATGGGGCG
>NW_027680139.1:0-376 GCF_054177405.1 Leptonychotes weddellii
AGGGGGCTGTCCATGTATGTTACCCAGGACAAGGAATGGAACCTGACCAGTCTCACCCCTCCACCAGAAGTCCCGGACTCCTTGCCTTCCTCCGTAGAGATAATCCCATCCCAGATACCTTTTTTCAAATGTTTGAATATTTACATTTTCACTCAACAATAAACCAGGGGCATCTTTCTATATTGGTGAATATTCTTTTACACACCTTTTAAAATGACTGCATAGTATTTTAATATATGGCTGCACCCAAATTCAGTGGACCAATCCCCTACTAATGTATATTTAGATTATATCAATTTTTTTATATTTATGGCCAGTGCTCAGGTGATACTCTCACCGTAGGAAATATCCTGGTGATGAGGTCTTTGTCTGCATA
>NW_027680140.1:0-376 GCF_054177405.1 Leptonychotes weddellii
ACATCGGGAATTGTGATGTACTGGTCAAGTTCAAATCTGCCCAAAGTTACATCAGTCCGGATACGAAGGACTGGCAAGTAAGGTGAGGGCCAACTGAAAAGGGAGATTTTACCTTTGACTCCCCCTAAGAGGAGTTGGAAGGCCCAGCGAACCGGAAAGCAGAGAAGCTGTTCAGCTCCAAGCAGCCTGGCTGTGATTTTCCACTCTGCCCTTTGCCAACGGACAGTATTTAACCTTTTTGTGCCTCGGTTTCCTCACCTGTAAAAAGGGGGAAACCTGCCTACTTTGTGGATCTGCTGCAAAGAGCAAACGTGGAGGTCTGTGCCTAGGGCTGGCTGTGTTGGCCACTGTCACCGTTCACTACCAGCCATCCTAG
>NW_027680141.1:0-376 GCF_054177405.1 Leptonychotes weddellii
AGTTAAAGATCAGACAGGCCTTGATTTTGGCCCCAGTCCTGCCATAACATTAGAATAATGTGGAAAGTTGTGTTCTTTCTGAGCCTCAGTCCCAGATCTATATAGTGGGTCCAGTTTGAGAGTGACATGTACTAGCTGGCCTCCAAGATGGTTTCCAGTGACCCCCACCTCCTTGGTAGTCTCATCTTTCTTTGTGTAGCCCCTTCCCACACTGCAGTGGGAAGTTGGTCTGCCCAATGGAGAAGCCCAGGAGGCAGGAATCTGAGGCCTTCAGCCAACAGTCAGTCAAGAAATGAGGCCTTCAGACAATCACATGAGTGACCTTGGCCTTGAAAATGTATCCTCCAGGGATGACTGGGTGGCTCAGTCAGTTAAG
>NW_027680142.1:0-376 GCF_054177405.1 Leptonychotes weddellii
GCCTATTTTATTAGCTATTTCAAAGAACCAAATTTTACTTTTGATATATCATTTTATTGTCATACAGCTTTAAACTCTAAGTATTTTAAAATTTCCATTGTATATTAGTTCTTTGTTTTTTAAATATTTAAGTTATTTGGAACTATTGTAATTTCCAACTGCATATTATGCTCATTTGTACTTATTGTACTGATATTTTTATATGATGCCACTTATTTTCAGTATGTTAAAATTACTGTAGTTCTAGTGCATGTTATAAATATGATTAAAAAACACTGACTAAAATAATACACATAGTAGAAGTTCAATAAATACATGTATAAATAAATAAATAATATTTAGCTATTAGTTGTGTTTTCAATTCCTCTATTTTTAA
>NW_027680143.1:0-376 GCF_054177405.1 Leptonychotes weddellii
CCATTTAATGCACAATGCAGTTATATAGGTCCTCCAGTCAAAATACTCCAAAATGCATATTTTTTAAAAAATAGTTAAGATGTCATACTTTTCCCTATAGTACATTAGAGCTAAATGTGCAGCAGTATTTTGCCTTTGTTTTCTTGTTCTGAGGTTACTTCTCTCTATTCCTAAGTCTCCATCTATTGGCTGTTCATTGTTGTGTTTTGTTTTGTTTTCCTGTAAGCAAACCAAAGTGGCTATGTAAAGACCTGCATATCTAAAGGAATTCACTTCTAAAAACACAGGTACATTTGCCTGATACCAGTTTCCCATTTTATGTTTAGTCCTTTCCTTTCCTAACATAATGTTTATCATTATCAGTAAAAAAAAAAAA
>NW_027680144.1:0-376 GCF_054177405.1 Leptonychotes weddellii
AGGGGTGCCTGGGTGGGCTCAGTCAGTTGGGCGTCTGCCTTTGGCTCAGGTAGGTAGAGCAGCAGGCAGAGGGAGAGGGACCTGATGATCTTAATCCCTAGACACAAAGGATGATATAATCAGAATATTTTACAATTACTCATTTATTTTATCTCATATAAAGTCTCAGACTAATACTACTACTACTATTACCACCACAAAGGGAATTACTGTGAACAAATGGAGTTGTTGTGAACAAATGGAATTACTTTCTCAGATGTTCTCATTCCCCCCATTTAAGTAGCTGTGCTGTACTATCCACTTGACCTGAGCATATAGTCGTCAAATAGTCTACACTCTCCCCGTAAGCCTTACTGAGTTTTAGCTCTACAAATAA
>NW_027680145.1:0-376 GCF_054177405.1 Leptonychotes weddellii
AACTATGAGGCAAGCCTGGCCTGGATCTTTAAGCAAAAGTGAGGGGCACTGTCATTTTTTTCGGGTCAACGCTTGGCAGACATAATCAATCTCCTCTCATGCTTATTCCACACTGCTGGCATGCTGAGCAGTGATGGTGGGAACGAGGAGCTGGGGAGCTCCAGCCCCTGACCTGTCCAGCACTTTCCTGCAGATCAGCCCAAGGCAGGATCAGAGCCTGCTTGGAGGAAAATGCTGACACCTTCTTGGTGATGTGACAGGCCTCCCTCCAAAGGTCTGGTGTTTCCTGAGTGGCTGAGTTTCTGCTGTAGGGCAAAGCTATCATCCTGGTTTACTCTGGGATCAAATTATAAAAATAATTTCCCTAAATGCCCTC
>NW_027680146.1:0-376 GCF_054177405.1 Leptonychotes weddellii
CATCTTCATCACCACCATCACCATCATCACCATCATCACCATCATCATCACCATCACCATCTTCATCACCACCATCACCATCACCACCATCACCACCACCATCATCACCATCATCATCATCACCATCATCATCACTATCACCACCACCATCATCACCATCACCACAATCATCATCACCACCATGATCATCACCATCACCATCTTCATCACCACCATCACCACCATCACATCATCATCATCATCATTGTCATTGCTGTGGTCACTGTCCTTGCCATTGCCGTCATCATCATTGTTATTATCATCTTGGAAGGTAATCCCTTTCAAGGAAGGAGAGTGGAAAGATGGGGGCAACACTAAAGAGATATGGACAGGAGAG
>NW_027680147.1:0-376 GCF_054177405.1 Leptonychotes weddellii
AAAACAAAACAGAATATGATCAGATATGATCAGGCTGGTGCATAGATCAGTGCCACACACTAGATTTTGGGCGTATTTTGGTCTGTTAGAAGAAAGTCCGTCCCAAAATTTAAAAGAAAGAAAAACTTATATATGTACAAAAATAAGGGTTAATACGATGATGATGGAATATGACTATAAAGATGATAATTATAAAAGATTTTATAAAAGGAATTGATAAGTTGGTTGAAAAAGGAAAGAAGAGGATTAAAAAAAAAGAGAATGTGATCAGGCCGGAGACTTGAAGAAAGCCATACACTAGAGATTTAGGGTATATTTTGATCTGTTAGAAGAAACTGTATCCCAGAATTTTAAAGAGAGAACAACTTACATATAT
>NW_027680148.1:0-376 GCF_054177405.1 Leptonychotes weddellii
ACAGAAACAGACAGAGTTAGACAAAATGAGGAGTCAGAGGAGTATGTCCCAAATGAAAGAACAGGACAAAACCACAGGAAGACACTCAAGCGAAACAGACATAAGTACTCTACCTGAAAGAGAATTTAAAGTAATGATTGTAAAGATACTCACTGGGCTTGAGAAAAGAGTGGAGGCTATCAGTGAGACTGTTAACAGAGAGATAAAAAAAGAACGAAAGATGAAGAACACAATAAATGAAATTAAAAATACGCTGGATGGAATATATAGCAGGCTAGAGGAAGCAGAAGAGCTAATTAATGACCTGGAAGATGGAGTAATGGAAAGTAATTAAGCTGAGCTGGTGAGAGAAAAAAATTATGCAAAACAAGAATAG
>NW_027680149.1:0-7503 GCF_054177405.1 Leptonychotes weddellii
AACTTTTTTCTTTTCTTTTTTTTTTTTTTGCCAAGAGACCAGCACGGCAGGGGTAAATGATCCAGATCATCAGGATAAGTTAGATCTACTATTACACAATGAAGGAAGAACATAATACCTTTGGCACCCAGGTGATTATGGGACATCTCTTTGTCTTCCCTGGTGAATTTGGTGGTAAATCAACAAATGTATCAGCTATGATCTTTATTTATTTATTTATTTTTTGGTGAGAGAGAGAGAGTTGGGGCAGGAGGCATTGAGGGGCAGAGGGAGAGAGAGAATCCCAAGCAGTCTCCATGCCCATGCAGGGCTTTATCTCACAACACTGGGACCATGACCTGAGCCGAAATCAAGAGTCAGACACTTAACCAACAGAGCCACCAGGTGACCCATCAACTATGATCTTAAAAGGATGTCATGAGCTATGTTGAAATGATGAGAATCTAATTCACATGCCAGATAAGCCACTTAGTCCATTTGAGATGTTTGTTGAGCATGAGAGAAACCTAGGATGATTACAAATAGTTAACAGGAAGGAAAATCATAGGTTTCAAGTGTAGTTCTGAGACCAGCTGCAAAGGTAGGGGTTGTAGTCATCTAACAATAGATGAATTAAGTTTCCCTAAGAAAACACAAGAAACTTGGTGGAGCTGTCTCCAAATGGAATAAATCTATCACAGGAAGTTGATCCAGAAGGTGTTGGGATATACTCCGTGCAAGCTGCTGTGCATTGCCCAGATCCCCCTTCAGCAGAGGCAGACCTTCCCCATCTATTGGGAGTGTTGCCTGCTGACTGATCATTGAATTCAGTCCTAGACATGTTCCTCAGCTGAAGGTAGATTTCTTGCCCAAAACAGTAGCTTCTGCTTAGCAGCAGCTTTCATCAGATGACTTGTCCTTTAATAGCACAAAATCCAAACCTCTTGTCTCAATCTGGAAGTCCTCTGAAAGGCTATCCCATTTCATAGCTTTCCCGGGGGATTAGTTTAGACTTTGGGTGCAAGTGCTATTTTACTTTAATTTCTACCCAGTTCTACTTCTCTTTCTTAGATTTTTCTTTTTTGCATGTTTTTTGTTTTGTTTTATTGTTTTTTGTCTTTGTTTTTGCTTTGTTGTAGTTGTTTTCTCTATAAACACTGTCCACAAAACTCCCTGCTTGCAATTTCTTGGGGAATCTGTCTCAAGACATCTACGACTGAATGAAAACATTTAGTGGAGAAGATGGACAAGCAAAGATTTCACCAAAATATAATGTGGAAAAATACAGTGTAAGGAGCTCTAGAGTAGTGATCTGAGGATATCACTAGAGGCCCAGAGAGTCTGGGGAGCAAGTATATTATCTCCTCTGCCTGGGAAATGGGGAAGGAGGTCATTAAAAGCCTTACCCTTGGTATCACTAGTTTAGCTCCTATCTATGAAATGGATGTCAGCAGCTGGAGGTCTAAAAGAGTCCTCTTCTGTGGGACTCCATACCTGGAGAACACATAGACCAATTGGTTTTCTGGGGGGAGATTTAAATATACTTTTAATCAAACTTCATTCCTCTGATACACATCATCACCAGGGCTGAAGACCTAAATGTCTCTGCCTTTAAGGATTCTAGGTATTTAAAGAATTGGAATGGGGGCACCTGGGTGGCTCAGTTGGTTAAGCGACTGCCTTTGGCTCAGGTCATGATCCTGGAGTCCCAGGATCGAGTCCCGCATCGGGCTCCCTGCTCAGCGGGGAGTCTGCTTCTCCCTCTGACCTTCCTCCCTCTCCTGCTCTCTGTCTCTCATTCTCTCTCTCGCCAAAAAAAAAAAAAAAAAAAAAAGTCTTTAAAGAATTGGAATGGCAATCTGGGTTTCTTTAGAACTAAAATGAGAATGGGGCTGATGTGTTCTTTGCCACTTGGTTTTGAAATGGGGAACTGCTCTTCCTCCATCACACATTTTGGATAGCAATTTAGACAGTAATTCTTTTTTAGAGAAGAAAAGCCTAACCTCTAGATTTATATTCCCATTATAATGCTAAACACACCTCTGCATTTACACTTTTAAGTTATTATTACAGTGCTTCTTTCTCATAGCTGAACTCTGGGGAAAAGATAAATGTGTGTGATTTTGGATATGTCTTATTTGCATATCAATCTTAAATAATGGATGGAAGGGCAGCTAGAAAACCCTGCAATACTCCTCTAAGATTTCAGAGATATCATTAACTCTGACCCTAAAGTGCAGGACATATTCCTTTGAATTAGTAGCTGATGTGGAATAGAAACAAAGAAATTGGATTTGAAGAGATCAAAGAATTTTATAGAAGTGAATAATATAGATGCGTATTGCCCAATAGTAAAACTACTAGCCACATGGTGACTTAATTTAAAATAAGTAAAATTAATTACATTTAAAAATTAAGTTCCTTAGTCACACTATCCACCTCATAAATGTAATTCAGACAGCAACAGGCTATTCTTACTACCGTGTCTGATAACAATGGGTTTAATAAATAATTGTTAATGAACATATTGACTACACTTCTGTTTCCAGTGCCTGATATCATATGTAGTTTGCCTCAACCACTTTTTGTGCTTTTTGCATTTTCTAGAAAAAAGTTGAAAAACCCCTGTGGGGTTTTCTTCTTAGATCTTTGAGAATCACAATTTCTTTGAAATCACACTATTAATCCAGTAGTAGAAAACTCTGAACCTCTGTGCACCAATATGTTTTGTAAATAAGTGAATTAGGCCAGGGGGAAACTGAAAAATGGCAGAGAACTTGTCCTGTGTGATGGGGCAACCACCACTTAGTTTCAAATTTTCTCCTAAAGTAATGCAAATTCTCTGTGGTGACACCACTGACCTTTTGTTATTATTATTATTTTATATTAATGACACTCTATCAAACTTCTTCACCCTGTAAACATTTTCTTTTTCTTTTTTTTTAAGTGGCATCATATTTTTTATAATTTTAATGGTCAAAGGGAAAGATTTTGGTCTACCTGTCTTATAGCTGAGGACAGAGAGGGCTTGAGTGGTTAGACCTACCCAAGGCAGGAGTAGAGGTGACCAAGAAGGCACCATACTGACCACCTGTGGCTGTCTGGTGAGACCATCCATCCTCCCTCCCTTCTTTCCATCCTTCTCTCTCTCTCTCCCTCCCTCCCTTCCTTTCTCTCCCTCAGTAGCTCTCCAAGAGCCAAGCACTGAGCTAGAAGCTGGGAAAACAAAAGAGAAGAAGCCAGACACAACTGCTGCCTTCCTGGAGATTTCAGTGAAGGTGTCCCAAACTGTTAAGTATGTGTGGTGGGCGTGACAGTTGGGGAAGTGTTGGCGTCTTGAGGCAGTCTGCGGTGTCCTTTGAGTGGCTTCCAGCATTCAAAAATCAAAGAGTAAAGCGAGGAGGCTTTCAAAAAAATAAACTAGTTTCTTCATCTCTTATCTATAATATACTTACGTGATGAATATTATTTCACATAAATATCTTATGTAAAGTAAATGATCCCATTTATTGCTATTGTATGATTCCACTGAGTGCTACTGATTATTTCAAATTTCATTCTAGGGGATGTATACCCTTCCTAATGACATATATAATTTTATTAAGATCAAAGTTCCCTTTACTTCTACCTCTCTTCACCTGTTCTCACTACTTGTTTTGATAGAATCAGTAACTACTCATGGACTGACTGATACCAGCTTTATTACAGAATAAGTTTATTCTATAATTATGGAAATTTAAAAAGAAAGGACATAGAGATACTTGCATAAATTGGGGAAGCAAAATATATTTACATGTTTAAGTGTTTCTTTAGTAATTTCACTTCCAGTCAACAAAATTAGGAGACATTAAGTACCTACATATTTTAGGTGACTTTCAAATGGAAGGGCTAGTCCAAACGAAATCAATGTTTGCAATCTTTGAGACACTTTGATAGTATCAATAGACAAAATATTCCTGTATGACATTTTTATAAATAACCCAAGCTGTATGGTCTCCAATTAATTCCAGTACATGTGCTAATACTGTTCTATTTCATGTGCTAATATTCTGCGATCATTGTGATTAAAACATACAAAGGATAGAAGGAAGGGTTGAATTATGTAAAATATACAGACTTACATTATAATTAAGAATGTAATAACTTGAAACTAAAAAATGGTTTTTGCTATTGGAGCAGTGCTTAATGCTAAATGCCAATATATGATTTTGGGGAATGTTGTTAATTATAAGTTCATAATTGAATTGTACTAATCTTTATGTGCTTTTCAAATTTTCTTGAACCATCTGACTATAATGTCTTTAAGACTATAATTAATGCCAATACAAATCATTAATCAGTTGAAAATAGTCAACTATTACTTCTATATAAGTTTGTATGGTGGCAAACAACTCATTGTATTGACTTATTTCACTGAATTAAGCTACTTAACAACCATAATCTTGCTATTGGTATTTAATTAGATCTAATGCATGCTGTAGCCATTATGAAAATTAAGCAAAAATAATTTCCTCTTCTTTCTGTGATAAAAGAACATGTTCAGATGCACATCTCACTTCTAACATTGGTGTGCCTAAATTCCTTTTTCATTGCTCTGTTTTGTTCAGTAGAACATATACACCAGAGTAGGCCAGTTATGTAGTATCATGTATGCAATATCCTAAACTGTATGAGAGTATAAATCTGTTTAAGGCTTCAATTATACTCTCTCCTGTTTTTAAGGCTTTTGTCTTTCTATTTCCACGTTAGCAAACCACATTACACCAGAGCAGGCTACACTGGGACCATCAGAGCCATCCTTAGCTGTCAGTGCAAACCCCCTGACCAGATACCATTTATTAAGCTGCTAGGATTTATGGTAAGTTTTGAGATGTTTGTGTGACATTATTATAAATTCAGCAGTTTTATCAGAATCAGGTTCAAAAACAGCAAGCATGTCTGACCTCACTTAACAATGTTTCTGACACTGAAATGTGATGAACTGACAGCACAGGAAACAGAATTCTATTTTGGTGTACGAGGAAAACAACACTTGGGGAAAAGACACTCTAGTTGTGTTTAACGTTCTTTAGTTTCTTTTAACTTTGAACATTTTGAATGGTACATAATCTCATGAGAGAAAAGTAATCAAAATTCTAAGAAAATTTTGGATTTATTTCAAATTGTAGAGACTAGTGTAAAGAACTGAAGAGAAAAGAAACCCTAATTATTCCAGAATTATATTTGCAGTGCTGTATTCAATGCTCTTTAAAATAGCAGGCAGACATCTGACTGAGAGGAAAATAAATTTTGCCTTATAAATTTCAACATTTGATGTCCAGTGAAAAGACAAAGTAGGTTAACAGCTCAGGCTTCTCTGAATGACTAATGACAATGTCAGATCTATTTTAGAAGAAGATATCATTGTTGCTAAAGTATCTTCAGGCTCATGAGCCCTTTTATTGAAAATATGCAAAGAAAAGCAATGATCAAGGTCACCATTCACTGTGAACACTAAACAGAGTAATGACATGGACCATTGGACACTTCAAACATTTTATCAAGCAGGAAAAATTGAATTACTGAGAACAAGAATACCATGAATCTTCAAAAACCAAGAAGAATAATTTTAAGATTCTAGACTAGCATATTTTGAACATCTAATTCTTCACCCTTTTGGCCAGGCAGAACTGTGGGAGTTGTGAGTTAACCACAAATACACTGTGCATTTGTCACTTGTAGAATCGGTTCGTATTTGATATTGCTAAGTAACATTTTACTTGGTTAGACTCCTCAAAAGCATGCAATCCTGCAAGTTACCTGCTGTTTACATTAGTTGTTCATTGTACAGTGAAGCCCCAGATTATTGAAGATAATGATCTAATACATTGAATAAGGGAAAATACAAACAACATTAAGGGAAAGAACACAAGTCATAATAACAAGCATAAGAACTAAATATGGCAGAAGAGAATCTTTGCAAAAAGCTGATGAAGAGGGCACCTGGGTGGCTCAGCTGGTTAAGCGTCTGCCTTTGGTTGGGGTCATGATCCAGGGGTCCTGGGATCGAGCCCGCATTGGGCTCCCCCTTCAGCAAGGAGTCTGCTTCTCCATCTGCCCTTCACCCCACTGTCTCTCTCTCTCTCTCAAATAAATAAAATATTAAAAAAAAAAGCTGATGAATTATAAAAGGGAGGGCATAACTTCCTATTCCATTGGTCCTTTTAAGGTGTAGATACTTTTCATATTAATAAAATATTCCATATTACTCTACTTTTAGACCTATACTTATCAACAGTCTTAACTGTTTTATGGACTAAATTTTTTGAGAAATTTGTTTTGAAAAGCTCTGCTGAAGAAAAAAATATCTTTACTGAAATTTAATTAGCTATTTTTTACATACATTTTGTCTAAATAAGAAATCCAGAACTATTAAAGAATAAACTGAAGTCCCTTCTTCCATTTCGATACTGTCGATTGTAGTATTTTTTTTATCTCCTTTAATTACTTGGTATTTGTTTTTTTAGAGATCTTTGTTTTTAATTTGTAGAATAAATAAATTACTATAAAGTTTTCCTACTTTAGTTTTACTGTGACTCATCTTTAGAATTTTTTTTTCATTTTGTCTTATTCTTTTCATCATGGTAAGTGTACTCTTTAACCCCATCCCCTTTTTCCCTTATCCCCCCACCCAATTCCCCTCTGGTAAGCATCAATTTGTTTTCTGTAGTTAAGGGTCAGTTTCCGGGGTTTGACTCTCTCTTTTTTTTTTTTCCTTCACTTGTTTTGTTTCGTGATTCCACATATGCATGAGATCATATGGTATTTGTCTTTCTCTGACCGACTTATTTCTCAACTTTATAATTATTTTATTGAGAAATATTGTACTCTGTCTTTTATTTTTTTTATCTTCCTCACTATTCCTTCAAAAACAGTTTCTATAATATTATGTGGTACGTACCTTTGTGAAACATAATGTGATATTTAGCTTACATTTGTCCTGTTATGTTTTATTTAATCTATTTTATTTATTTTTTTTAATTTAATTTAATTTTATTATGTATGTTAGTCACCATACAGTACATCATTAGCTTTTGATGTAGTGATCCATGATTCATTGTTTTCGTATAATACCCAGTGCTCTATGCAGTACGCGCCCTCCTTAATACCCATCACCGGGCTAACCCATCCTCCCACTCCTCTCCCCTCTAAAACCCTCAGTTTGTTTCTCGGAGTCCATAGTCTCTCATTGTTCATCTTCCCCTCCAATATCTCCCCCCTTCATTTTTCCCTTCCTTCTCCTAATGTCCTCCATACCATTCCTTATGTTCCACAAATAAGTGAAACCATATGATAATTGACTTTCTCTGCTTGACTTATTTCACTTAGCATAATCTCCTCTAGTCCCATCCACGTTGATGTAAAAGTTGGGTATTCATCCTTTCTGATGGCTGAGTAATATTCCATTGTATATATAGAACACATCTTCTTTATCCATTCATCTGTTGAAGGGCATCTCAGCTCTTTCCACAGTTTGGCTATTGC
>NW_027680150.1:0-376 GCF_054177405.1 Leptonychotes weddellii
ATATATATTTCAAGGCAGTGAAATGTAAGGCTCAAGCAGAGGTTGGGATGGGACTTGATATTCTAGACTTTATCTTGAGAACAATGGAGAGACATTAAAGAGTTTTAAATCAATAAAAGCTATAATTAGGGTTTTCTTTAAGTGTATTATTCAGCAAGTATTTATTTTAAAATTCAAACTGGCTTAACAAATAACATAGATGTATTGATTCATGTAAAAATCCAGAGATAGAACAGAATTAGGCACAGTTCTCTCATGGGTCAAACTCAATTTCTGTGATTCTCCTGGTTGTTCCACAGTCCATATTGACTTCATCTCATGGTAAACTGCTTCCGTGATCAAAATGGCTGCCAGGAGCAACCACAACTACTTGCAA
>NW_027680151.1:0-376 GCF_054177405.1 Leptonychotes weddellii
CCTCCTGCTTCTTTGGAAACATTCTAAGGCAATGGAAACTGTCATTCATTGTCATTTTTATATGTATATATTATATATGATGCCTACAATAGCACAAATTTTATGTAATACATACAAATGGAACAAAATTCATTCCTCTATAACTCTTTCTCTTTCTCTCTTTCTTTACTCTCAGTCTATAGTTGGTCTACATTCTGCAATTTTATTGCTTAAAACAGCTTCAGCTTGACCTGTGTGTACTGTAATGATAAATTCTCTATTCCCTACACACACACACACACACACATTGAGTGCAGAGAGGGAGAAAGACAGAGAGAGTTGTCCATTATCGTAGTACTGTGAACGCTTGTAGCTGAAGCACAACTGTATTAGAAAG
>NW_027680152.1:0-376 GCF_054177405.1 Leptonychotes weddellii
GCATTAGGGGAATCAGGTTGGGAAGGGTTACCCCGCTTATGCAGCCACGATCAGAATCTAGTGGTAACACAGGTGCATGATTTGAGATCATGATTTGTGGTGTCCTCACTGGACTTCTTCTGTGATGTGGTTTTGTCTACAGTCTGGCCGCTGCCTAACATCACTCATGCCCACCCTTGTTCAGCTGCATTCTCCAGACTCCCTTGAAATTCTGAGTCACAAATACCTTTAGATACATCCTGTGTTCTGCTTACATAAGCCAGAGTTGGTTTCTATTGCCTGAAATCAAGAACCTTCCCTTAAACAGTTTTTCACTATGAAGTTTTTTTTTTTATTTTTTTTATTCTTATGTTAATCCCCATACATTACATCATTA
>NW_027680153.1:0-376 GCF_054177405.1 Leptonychotes weddellii
AGAAACCCCCCCCCATGCCTCCCAGAGGACACGATGATGGGGTTCACAGTTAGGAAGGGATGCGACGGGGATTTTCACCCCACCTGTTCTAGTTAGTGTGAGCTTTTCATCACCAGCTTCCACTGTGTCCCCCAATCCTGTGATAAATGATTCAGGTATTTTCTGTGTGGTAACATTTGAGCATGCACCTATATACTTCTTTTAATAAAATCGAGATCATGTCGGGGCGCCTGGGTGGCTCAGTTGGTTAAGCGACTGCCTTCGGCTCAGGTCATGATCCTGGAGTCCCTGGATCGAGTCCCGCATCGGGCTCCCTGCTCGGCGGGGAGCCTGCTTCTCCCTCTGACCCTCCCCCCTCTCATGTGCTCTCTGTCTC
>NW_027680154.1:0-376 GCF_054177405.1 Leptonychotes weddellii
TATTCATGGTAATTGGTAATTTTTTTTCTTCCCTCCCCCTGCCCCGTATCCATCTGGCTAATGAACTATACCAGTTTTTTTTGTTTGTTTCAGTGATATTTCCCTATTTTTCAATTTTATTGATTTTTAGCTCTTTATTATTTCCTTTCTCCTACTCACTTTAGTATTACTTTGCTCTAAGAAAAGTTTCTTAAGGGGCGCCTGGGTGGCTCAGTCGGTTGAGCATCTGACTTTTGATCTTGGCTCAGGTCTTGATCTCACGGTCGTGAGATCAAGCCCCACATTGGGGTCCACGCTGGGCATGGAGCCTACTTAAAAAAAAAAAAATAAGGAATTTTTTTTTTTTTTAAGATTTTATTTGTTTATTTGAGAGAGA
>NW_027680155.1:0-376 GCF_054177405.1 Leptonychotes weddellii
ACATCTATCTCTTCCTGCTCCTGCTGCAAGTTGAGGCCCAAACTTTATGTGACCTCCAGCCTGGGGATCTCCATGGAAGAGTGCACTGCCGCCCAGAAAAGCCAGGGGTGGAAGGATAGGACACCTGTGGTTTAAGGGGAAAAGCCACACGTAGTAAGTAAGCCCTAGAGACTTAAAGCACAGTATAATGAGCACCAAACAACATTGTATCATAATTATCAAACGTGCTATAGCCTAGAATTTAAGTATTTCAATGACTAAAAGGAAAGGGAAATTATGTAACATGATAGAGGTGCTAATTATAGCTACAAAGGCAATCAGATTGAATATATGAATGCATCAAATTAACACGACATACACCTTAAACATACACGAT
>NW_027680156.1:0-376 GCF_054177405.1 Leptonychotes weddellii
GAAATCTTAGCCTTTATAGAAGTCACTTCATTATTTTCTTTACGTGCATGCATACATGCAAATACCCCACCTCCACCACCACCACCTCCACCACCTCCACCTCCACTACCTCCACCACTTCCACCACCTCCTACCTCCACCTCCGCCTCCACCACCTCCACCACCTCCACGACCTCCTATATTCACCACCTCCACCTCTTACCTCCACCTACCTCCACCATCCCCACTCCTTCCACCTCCACCACCTCCACCTCCACCACCACCACCTCCACCACTTCCACCACCTCCTACCTCCACCTCCGCCTCCACCACCTCCACCACCTCCGCCTCCACCACCTCCACCACCACCACCTCCACCTACCTCCACCTCCACTAC
>NW_027680157.1:0-376 GCF_054177405.1 Leptonychotes weddellii
AACCCAGAGCTGGGACTTAAAAGGTAAGTAGAAATGCATAAGCAAATGGGGTGGAAGCGGACTGGGTGGAGGGAGCCGCTTGAGCCAACCCCCAGCAGGCGGTGGGAATGGGTCGGCAGAGTAAAGGAAGACACGGTGGCCCTGCGTGGCTGCTGCTGGCCCGTTCGGAGCACTGGGCGCCTTGGATGCGCTGGGAGCCACACAGCAGGTCGGGGCCGTCGTTCTTCTGTCAACCCGAAAACACCACTGGGCACAGAGATGGCAATAAATGCCTCGTAAAGCCCTGGTAGCCTGCCCTGATTTCAAGAAGGAAAGGAGCTGAGGTGCTTGTAAATCAGCAGAAAGAGACCGTTTTATATGACTCGTGTCCCCCGAC
>NW_027680158.1:0-376 GCF_054177405.1 Leptonychotes weddellii
ATACCAGCCCTTTATCTGATATGTCATTTGCAAATATCTTCTCCCATTCTGTCATTTTGTCAGTTGTCCTTGGTTTTGTTGACTGTTTCCTTTGCTGTGCAAAAGCTTTTTATCTTGATGAAGTCCCAAGAGTTCATTTTTGCCCTTGCTTCCCTTGCCTTTGGCGATGTTTCTAGGAAGAAGTTGCTGTGGCTGAGGTCAAAGAGGTTGCTGCCTGTGTTCTTCTTTAGGATTTTGATGGACTCCTGTCTCACATTTAGGTCTTTCAACTATTTGGAGTCTATTGTAATGGTCCAGTTTCATTCTTCTGCCTGTGGCTGTCCAATTTTGCCAACATTATTTGTTGAAGAGACTGTCTTTTTTCCATTGGATATTC
>NW_027680159.1:0-376 GCF_054177405.1 Leptonychotes weddellii
ACACACACACCGGATGCACACACGCAGGTCACAGCACACGCACACACCGCATGCACACACGCACACCCCCGCACATGCGCGCACACCCCCGCACACGCACTGCATGCACACACGCAGGTCACACTCAGCACATGCACACACACCGCATGCACACACACACACACACCCGCACACGCACGCACACTGCATGCACACACGCACGCCACACTCAGCTCAGGCAGGTGCCCCCCTCCCCCCAGCCCTTCGGTACCTGGGCAGGTGTTTTGAGTGAGTGTTAGCTGCTGGAAGGTCTGGAACTCTGGCACCTGTAGCTCGTCCCGTTTTCGTCTTTCTTCTATCTGGAATGGCTGGAGGCTTGGAAAGTCTTTCCAGAGAA